>NC_091459.1:125895297-126197797 GCF_027789765.1 Dendropsophus ebraccatus | reverse complement strand
ATAATAATGCTCCCTATATACAAGAATATAACTACTATAATACTGCTCCTATATACAAGAATATAACTACTATAATACTGCTCCCTATATACAAGAATATAACTACTATAATACTAGTCCTATATACAGGAATATAACTACTATAATACTGCCTCCTATATACAGGAATATAACAACTATAATACTGCTCCTATATACAAGAATATAACTACTATATTACTGCTCCTATATACAAGAATATAACTACTATAATACTGCTCCTATATACAAGAATATAACTACTATAATAATGCTCCCTATATACAAGAATATAACATCTATAATTTCTATTGATGTTTTTTAGGTGAGCCCTTTGATAACCTGATGATAATGAACGCAGCTGTCGCTAACATCATTGTATCTATATTACTCGGCCATCGATTTGACTACGATGATCCCAAACTTCAGAGGCTTCTGGTCTTAGCAATGAATAATGCCAGGGTTATTGGTAGCCCCATGGCCTTGGTAAGTTTATTGCTCTCACAATATTTTCATCGTAATCCAAGGCTCAGAGGCGTGTAACCTACTAACCACTACTATTGTAGAAATGTATGTGTTCCAATAGTATTAGATAGATATTTGTAGAGATACAGGCTGCCTTGTCAGTCTATATCTAAAACTTTACCTCTCTACTGGTGCTGTAACGTTTGGCAGCGCCTTCTTGTTGACGTCACTGCTTACCAGCGCTGGAACCCAGTAACGTCAGCAAAATGGTGTCACCTGACAATACAGCATCGGAACAGAGGATTAGGTAAAGTATACTTTAATAAATAATCTAAGAGACACGTCAACTTTTATGATAGGGACACTTAACATTACATGATAGGTTCTCTTCAGGTTTTAAAGGAATCAACTAGTGCCAGAGATTTGTAATTTACTTCTATTCAAAAATCTTAACTATTACAGGATTTATCAGCTGCTGTATGTCCTGCAGGAAGTGGTGTTCTGTTTCCAGTCTGACACAGTGCTCTCTGCTGCCACCTCTGTCCATGTCAGGAACTGTCCGGAGCATCAGCAAATCCCCATAGAAAACCTCTCCTGCTGGCTAGACTAGAAACAATACACCACTTCCTGTGGGACATACTGTATATCAGCTGATAAGTACTGGAAGACTTGAGATATTTCATTTACAAATCTCTGGCACTTTCTGGTACCAGTTAATTTAAAATAAATGTTGTTTGTTTTTGTTGTTGTTGTTGTTTTTGCTAGGTTTATTATGTTAAAGGAGAAGTCCGGCCAAAATTAATTTTTGATATGTTGTTACTTATGAAAAGTTATACAAATTTCTAATGTACATTAATTATGGGAAATGCACATATACTGCTATTTCCCTTAATTTAGTAGATCAGGAAGTGTTAGAATTCTCTCTGAAGAAGTGACGTCACGACCCAGGGTGTAATTCCTATGGAGTGTCCAGCAGGGGGCGCTCTCTATATAGAAGTCTATGGGACTTTATTGTTTCTATGGGTTTCTATGTAATGTAATGTAATGTTATGTACAGTGTGCTTTATTGAATGAATACATCTATGGAATACTTTGGGGAGCAAGTGTCCTTGCTCCCCAAAGTATTGCATAAATGTATTAATTCAATACATTCGGATATCACAGTAAGCCCGCCGATCCGCCGCATTTCCGCCTCATTTCCGCCGCACGCCGATCCGCTGCATTCCCGCCGATCCGGCCCATATACATTGAACTACAGCTCCCATCATCTGCTTCTAGTATGAACAGGTGATGGGAGCTGTAGCTGGGTAAGGGATATCACATGCCGCCGGGCACAGGGGGAGCCGCTCAGTACACAGGAGCGCTCCCCCCTCCTCCTCCTCCTTCCGTGATAACTTCCGCCTATAGCACTGCTGACTCCCTGCCTGGCCGCCGCTCTCCGCTCACATATACCGGCTCCCGGCATCAGCGCGGACACCAGGATGCATCGGAAGCCGGTATGTATGGGGGGGAGAGCGGCGGCCAGGCAGGGACTCAGCATTGGTATAGGCGGAAGTTATCCCGGAAGGAGGAGGGGGGAGCGCTCCTGTGTACTGAGCGGCTCCCCCCTGCGCCCGGCGGCATGTGATATCCCTTACCCAACTACAGCTCCCATCACCTGTTCATACTAGAAGCAGATGATGGGAGCTGTAGTTCAATGTATATGGGCCGGATCGGCGGGAATGCAGCGGATCGGCGTGCGGCGGAAATGAGGCGGAAATGCGGCGGATCGGCGGGCTTACTGTGATATCCGAATGTATTGAATTAATACATTTATGCAATATTTTGGGGAGCAGGGACACTTGCTCCCCAAAGTATTCCATAGATGTATTCATTCAATAAAGCACACTGTACATAACATTGCATTACATTAGATAGAAACCCATAGAAACAATAAAGTCCCATAGACTTCTATATAGAGAGCGCCCCCTGCTGGACACTCCATAGGAATTACACCCTGGGTCGTGACGTCACTTCTTCAGAGAGAATTCTAACACTTCCTGATCTACTAAATTAAGGGAAATAGCAGTATATGTGCATTTCCCATAATTAATGTACATTAGAAAATTGTATAACTTTTCATAAGTAACAACATATCAAAAATTAATTTTGGCCGGACTTCTCTTAATCATAAAACACATTTTCATTGTTTTACTGCATCTAAAATAAATGAAATACAATCTGCACATGTATAAAAGAGGAATTATATGGCATGAAAGCCTATATTATATAGAAGGTTTCATGTCAGCTATGTTATGGTCATACTGGGTCTCCTTGTTGGTCACAGTCGAATAAATATCATCAACTACAAAACAAAAAATGCCCAAAATAACACATCCCTACGCACCAAAGGTACAAATCAACAAAAAATACGTCCACCAAGGGATCATAAAAAATGCAGGGCAATCCAAAATATATAATGTATTTTATTTATTCTATTCATAAGCAAAATTTAAAAACCATTAAAGGAGACATAGAAGCCGTACCATAGACCAAAAAAAAAAGCCGTACCATAGACCAAAAAAAAAAGAAGTACAAAAAAAAAATGCAGTGAGGGTACATACATATAGAATTCATATACAGTGGTGGCTTGGATTACGAGCATAATTTGTTCCGGCACCGTGTTTGTAATCCAAATCCACTCTTAAACCAAAGCAAATTTTCCCATAAGAAATCACTGATATGCAGACAATTGGTTTCACATCCCCAAAATAATTTATTATTCTGAATAACATGTAAAACAGATGAAACAAAGATTCAGAAACAGCAGAATCTGTGATATTATAAGTTACTGTACAGTAATGGAGAGAATGGGAAACACAAGGGCGGACAGTGACTGCAGGGAGCATGAAGGAATGAGCAGGACAGATGGGGGCACATACATGCAGCTCTCTGCCCAGGGAGAGAGGGGTTACAGCTATGGAGAGATTACCCCCACAGTCCTGTCCCCTGATGTAAGCCCCAGCCTGAAGTGGATCTGCTATGATTTGGAAGGTGAGGGAGACTTCCTGGGTCAGAGTACAGTGCTGTAGACCCCGCTATGCAGACCATGCACCTCCCCCACTCCAGCTCCCACCCAGTACAGGGAGCTCTTACACCAAAGCAATGCTCTTAAACCAAATCACAATTTTGAAAAACTGTGAGCTCTTAAACCAAAACGCTCTTGAACCAAGTTACTCTTAAACCAAGGTACCACTGTAATTATTTATTGCACATGCTCAACAATAAATGTGTGTAACAATACATGCAGCCACCACTAGATGGCACCAAAACTATAACAGTCAATGAAAAAAAATGTATTGAAGCGTATATAGAGTGGCAAACAGATAAATAATATATAGTGACCACAGGTTCAAATAACATACGCAATAGATGCCCCGGAGAAAATGAAAGTGTAAATAAACAACAGAATATATAACAGAAGAAACTACATAGGTGGATGCATGTATTAGAAGTTCCTCTCACCTACTCACCCTACACGCGTTTCGCGTTGCTTGGTCGAGTGTTCTTTTTCCTGATGCCCTTCTGCCTGATTTCTACACTATGGAGCGCTGTTCATGCTTATATGAATAAATATTATGGACACAATCTAAGCATAATCCTACTTTTACTTTTCCATCTACAGCTGTACAACACCTTTCCATACCTGATGCGCTGGATTCCAGGAAGTCACAAAACTGTTCGATCGTCCGTTGATGAAATACATGTGTTTATTAGAGAGGTCTTCACTAAACAAAGGGATCAACTGGACGTCAATGACCAGAGGAATCTTATAGATTGTTTTTTGGTCAAACAGAAAGAGGTAACGTAATAAGACGGACATTTCACAATAGTGGTCGTCTGGGAGGGATGGAGAGGGTTTGTTTTTTCTGGCCAATGTGTAAGAGCGGACTAGTTCTAAAACAAGCAAACACCACAGTCCAGACACAAGAGCAGTGGTACCTTGGTTTAAGAGCATTGCTTTGGTTTAAGAGCTCCCTGTACTGGGTGGGAGCGGGAGTGGGGGAGGGGCACCGTCTGCATAGCGGGGTCTACAGCACTGTATTCTGACCCAGGAAGTCTTCCTCACCTTCCAAATCATAGCAGATCCACTTCAGGCTGGGGCTTGCATCAGGAGACAGGACTGTGGAGGTAATCTCTCCATAGCTGTAACCCCTTTCTCCCCGGACAGAGAGTGCTGCATGTATGTGCCCACATCTGCCCTGCTCATTTCTTCATACTCCCTGCAGTCTGTCAGTCCTGAATGGTCCATGCTGAACCCCCTCCCCATTGCTGTCATGTGATGACACAGACCTCTGACAGCGGCCCTGCTTCTCTATTCTAGCCTGTTGTACTACGCTACCGCATTATGGGGATCTGCAGTTTCATCCTGTGTCTACAAACTGGTTTCTCAGGTTAATGCACTTACTATACATTTATAAGCACGGCCCCAGAACTAATTATGCTCGTAATCCAAGGCACCACTGTACTTCTCTTTTAGTAAAAAAAAAAAAACCCACAATGCAGTAGTAACTATTTCTCCAGCTGTAGTAATCCAACAGAACAATACAGTAATAAATACTTCACCAGCTGTAGTAAGCCAACAGTACAGTGCAGCGATAAATACTTCTCCAGCTGTAGTAAGCCAACAGTACAGTGCAGCGATAAATACTTCTCCAGCTGTAGTAAGCTAACAGTACAGTGCAGCGATAAATACTTCTCCAGCTGTAGTAAGCTAACAGTACAGTGCAGCGATAAATACTTCTCCAGCTGTAGTAAGCTAACAGTACAGTGCAGCAATAAATACTTCTCCAGCTGTAGTAAGCTAACAGTACAGTGCAGCGATAAATACTTCTCCACCTGTGGTAAACTAACAGTACAGTGCAGTAATATGTTCTACTTCATCAGCAACAACAAACGAACACTGGCAGTTTTCACCCTGCAGCACCGACCCCCTTCACCTGACCCCCTGACCTCTTCAGTCAGCACCTTTTCCCACTGCAGCACTGATCCCACTAATGGATACTAACATAAGGAAGAAAAAAAGGAGAGTGAGTCTACTAGCTACTGGGCATAAGCTCAGCAAAAGTCCCATTGCCTGCTAGGACCTATTAGTCTTCAGGCCGGGCCTAGTCATCCCATAGCTAAGAAAGCTACAACTGAAACACCTGCAGACTGGGCATTGCAGAAAAGATACAATGAGTACTACAAGTGTCAAACATCGCACTGGGTTGCACACTACATATCCAGGAGATCTGGAGCTTTGTTTCAGGAAAACAGCTTTTCTCTATGCACTTGTGTGGCTATAATGTTCCTTTATAGATATACAGTCATGGCCAAAACGTTTGAAAATGACACAAATATTATATTTTCATGATCTGCTGCCCCCTAGATTTTATGTGTGTTTGTCAGATGTTTTTATCACATACAGAAATATAATTGCAATCCTATTATGAGTAACAAAAGCTTATACTGACAGATAGAATGAGTTATTGCAGCAAGTCAATATTTTCAGTGTTAACCCTTCTTCTTCAGGACCTCTGTAATTCTCCCTGGCATGCTCTCAATCAACTTCTGGACCAAATCCTGTCTGATAGCAGTCCATTCTTGCACACAATACTTGCATATTGTCAGAATTTGTTGGTTTTGTTTGTCCACCCGTCTCTTGATGATTGACCACAAGTTCTCAATGGGATTAAGATCTGGGGAGTTTCCAGGCCATGGACCCAAAATCTCTTTGTTTTGTTCCCTGAGCCATTTAGTTATCACCTTTGCTTTATGGCAAGGTGCTCCATCGTGCTGGAAAAGGCATTGTTGATCGCCAAACTGCTCTTGGACGGTTGGGAGAAGTTGCTCTTGGAGGACATTCTGGTACCATTCTTTATTCATGGCTGTGTTTTTAGGCAAGACTGTGAGAGAGCCGATTCCCTTGGCTGAGAAGCAACCCCACACATGAATGGTTTTTAGGATGCTTTACAGTTGGCATGAGACAAGACTGGTGGTAGCGCTCACCTCGTCTTCTCTGAATAAGCTGTTTTCCAGATGTCCCAAACAATCGGAAAGGGGATTCATCAGAGAAAATGACTTTACCCCCGTCCTCAGCAGTCCACTTCCTGTACCTTTTGCAGAATATCAGTCTGTCCCTGATGTTTTTTTCTGTAGAGAAGTGGCTTCTTTGCTGCCCTCCTTGAGACCAGGCCTTGCTCCAAGAGTCTCCGTCTCACAGTGTGTGCAGTTGCACTCACACCTGCCTGCTGCCATTCCTGAGCAAGCTCTGCACTGCTGGTAGCCCGATCCCACAGCTGAAACACTTTTGAGACGGTCCTGGCGCTTGCTGGTCTTTCTTGGGTGCCTGGAGCCTTTTTGGCAACAATGGAACCTTTCTTCTTGAAGTTCTTGATGATGCGATAGATTAACTGAGGTGCAATCTTTCTAGCTGCAATACTCTTCCCTGTTAGGCCATTTTTGTGCAGTGCAATGATGACTGCACGTGTTTCTTTAGAGATAACCATGGTTAACAGAGGAGAAACAATGATGCCAAGCACCAGCCTCCTTTTAAAGAGTCCAGTGTTGTCATTCTTACTTAATCATGACAGATTGATCTCCAGCCCTGTCCTCATCAACACCCACACCTGTGTTAATGGAGCAATCAGTGAAGCAATGTTAGCTGGTCCTTTTAATGCAGGGCTGCAATGATGCTGAAATGTGTTTTGGGGGATAAAATTAAATTTCTAGGCAAATATTGACTTTGCAAGTAATTGCTGTTAAGCTGATCACTCTTTGTAACATTCTGGAGTATATGCAAATTGTCATTTTAAAAACTGAAGCAGTAGACTTTGTAAAAATTAATATTTGTATCATTCTCAAAACTTTTGGCCATGACTGTACTATATATTTTGCTAATTTTAGGAGAAACTAAATCCTGAATCATATTTTCATGATGAAAACCTATTATCTCTTGTGACCGACTTGTTCGCTGCTGGAATGGAGACGACTTCTACCACACTGAGATGGAGCCTTCTATTAATGATGAAGTATCCTGAGGTTCAAAGTAAGAAGATATTACTACTTGTGATCGATCTATCTATCATGTCATATCTATCTATCTATCTATCTATCATGTCACATCTATTTGTCTATTCAAATAAGATCAAAATACACTAAACAAACTTCAGCATGAAAAGTTAGTACAACTACATCACACATATAGCAGAACTTAATCCTCCATCACTGGGACCATTTTTCGAATGGTATACAAGTGACCTACCAACAATATATATATACACATTAGAAACATATTGGTAATCAGTGTTAACAATGTGCTGACTAATAATGATAATAATTGTAAGTAATAAATTACAGTGCAACACTAGAGACTTGTACGGAGCCAGTGGTTTCCCAAAAAGACACCAGTATGGAGGCACCAAAGGGTAAACTTAAAGGAATTCAGGGTCCAAGTGTAGGTCATGGGTAGGCAGGGACAGCCTTGTACTACTGTCTTCTGGTCCACTGGGTTAGCTGCTTTCTAAAAAAGAAACCAATATGAGACCCCAAAGCAAATCAGGGTCAAAGTGCAGGTTATGGGTAGGCAGTGACAGCCTGGCGCTATTGTCTTCTGATCCACTGGGACACAAAGTAAAGTCCGGGTTGAAGCATAGGTTGTGGGCAGGCAGCAAAAGTGCCTGCCCAGCTTACTCTCAGACTCACATAACTTCATAACTCACATGTGTCCTTCATCACCCTCTAGCAGCTAAGTTCAGCTCCTACATTCATAAGTGTTATAAAGAGTGAAAACCTAATGGGTACTTATCTCTGGATGAGTAACATGTGGTTGGGGTTGGAAACTGGTCCTAATTTCCTAGTAGACAATGAACCCCATCTCTAATATTGGATTACTAGTAGGATTTAACTGTATAGGAATGTGGGGAAAAAATCATGCTAAGACGTATAGCCATCATTAACTTTAATTCTTACATTAATCACAGAAAAAGTTCAAAAAGAAATTGTAGAAGTCATTGGTTTAGCAGACCCCCAGCTGGTCCACCACCAACAAATGCCATACACCAATGCGGTTATCCATGAGATTCAGAGATTCACCAATCTTGTACCAACCAATTTGCCACGTATGTCAACTCAAGATGTTACCCTGAATGGCTATTTCATACCAAAGGTAAGTAGTAAAAAAAAATGTATTGCCTGGTTTTGTCTTGACTTCAGAGGTCCATATAACAAAGGGCATAGTAAGGGTAATAGCAGGTAACAATGGCCAAACCTGGTTCCCAACATGGTGCCTTTACTTTCATTTAGTATGTATATAGTATGGGCCTGAGAGGCTACGTATATATCATATCATTCTCTTTCATTTGAAAATGAGTAGATACTTGAGAAGAGCTACAACACCCTTTACCAGGGGCCACTGAGGTGCTCCACTGGTGTGGTGGACGACCGGTCACTTGCCAGATGGTGAAGTGTAACTCCACTACAGTAATGGTTGGTCAGGGAATAGCTCAACCAGGTGTTAGGTTGGGCACACAGGTATGATAGCACACCTGCTTTTATTTTAGTGAGGCGAGCTATACCCTTTCCCCTGTGGTCAGTAACCTGACTGGTTGTTTAGGGGTCCCTTGGGCGCTTATCACAGGGGTCCGGTGTGGAGTTGTGACCCACCCGGACTATCAGTACTGCCACCCACAGAAAGGGGAGATGACCCAAGGAAGATGCCATGGCTGTGTAGGTGCTTAGAGAATAACCACTGTGTCCAGTTAAATAACTTTTTCTTCTTTTTTTTTTTAGAAATACTTGATACAGTGATATACAGCAGACATCTGTCTTGACAATACACTTTAGGCTTTAGTGACAGGATAGTGCAGCTGTGCTGGCTGAGTTGAGTGCTGAGAGGTAGAAGAGGTTCAGAGAAGTAGAGAGGAAGATGTCGAAAGAGTTCCAACCCAATGTAGTACTGTGCTTTTCCAGAACTTGAACAGTAGAATAAGTAGAATACTTGAGAGTAGATAGAATACTTGTGCCCATGTTTTGACTCTTGGGTCTTTGAGGGGCAATAGGTGGTGTAGTGTCGGGCGACCCATCCAAGAGGGTGAAACCAGCCCCAGACCTTGTTACCTGGATTGAGCAAAGTGGTCAGAATTTTCTGGTTACACCTGCGCTGCGAGATGGAATACGTAGGCTTCTAGCAACTTTTCTCTATGCGGATCAGTTCGTCTTTCTTCAGGATACTGTCCTTTAGACTTGTTTATGGCATGGGCTGGGATGATCCTTGACTTGTCCCCTCTGAGAGTACTTAGCACTGCACAGTGCATGGAAGTGCTGCTTTCAAGAAAAGAGTGGCCGTTACCATAAATGTTTGCTCTGCTCAACGTCTAGACTAAGACACCACTTGTCCTCTAAAAGAGCATAAGCCAGGGCCCAACTTGACTGCTGTAGGGACCATTCTGGCTTGCGTTCTTCCTCTACAGAAACCAGAGTAAGACTCAGTAAAGGTGTGTGGCTACACTTACTCTCCCCATGGGACAACCTCCTACAGCATATGTAATATGTGCTGTGAGAGGGTGAGAAGAGAGTGCAAGAGAAGGATAGAGATAGGTAAATAAGAAAAAGAGCTCTCATTGGTGCACAAATCACAAAAACAATAACCCTTTAGTTACCTACAGCTGTGCAATACTTAAGCATACCATATACATACTAGCGACATCTAGTGGCAAAACTTACTACTTTATCTACTTTGAAGTACAGGCTTTTATGAGGGGTGTAAAGACAAGTAACACCCATGGTGGGATACCACACCACCAAATGTATGCAACAGGGTACAAAATGGAGGTTGATGAACAAAACAAGTGGTTCATACATAATACTGATGACAGCCTTGCCCTAAATACTCTACTTTTTGCTAGATTTAAGCCTACAGAGTAATTTATGAATCCATATATCTTTTTAGGGGACTCAGATAATTCCATCCCTGACCTCTGTCCTACGAGACACCAAATACTTCAAGAAACCTGATGAGTTTTACCCTGAACATTTTCTGGATTCTGATGGAAAGTTTGTTAAAAATGAGGCCTTTATACCATTTTCTGTTGGTGAGTATCATCAAAGTAAAGAGATTGGATGATGCAACCACACAAAAGGGCTACCTGCCACCAGACTCCATGATGGACCCATGCTGATATGTTCTCTCCATTCTCCTTTCTGTAGGTAAGAGAAGTTGTGCTGGAGAGAACTTGGCTAAGATGGAGCTTTTCCTCTTCTTTACAAAGCTGCTGCAGAACTTCACATTCAAGGCTCCTCCTGGGGCAAAGCTGGATCTCACCGCTGCCGTCGGCTTCACCTTAACCCCACAGAGGCATCAGATCTGTGCAATCCCTCACAGTTAATGGACAGCTCTCCTTGTGGTTGCCTGATGTATAAATCTCTTTACAGGGCTTGTCTTACTGCTAAAAATGATCAGTTTAATGACACCTGGTGGTCAGAGTATATAACAATGTGCATGTCCATCTACTGATGTCAGTGCTAGAGGACACATATGTTCAGTTACAGTACCTCCAAACCAAGAGCTTTCTCCTTGTCAGGGGAGGTGCAGAGCCCCTGCAGCACTTGGCATTATAGCTGAGAAGACTCCTTCTTTATGGAAAGTAAAAACTATATTGTCAGCTGCCAGAGGAGGAAGTAGGCTGATTCAGCCATTTTAGAGAACCCCAGAAAGTCCAGAGGTCAAAAGCTAGCTGATTGGTGTGGTGCCGACACCAGACGCACCCAGCAGATCAGCTGTTGAGTACCCACACCGCCCTGCTAAAAGCAGTTTGTCTCCATTCACTGTATAGTGGTCAGACCCGGTTACTGCAGCTCAGCGGCACAGACACTGGTCATCACCACTACACAATGAACAACTGCTTCCTGCCCCTAGGTTACCTTGTTCATATGCTTCATATTCTTTAGTAGAAATGCCCCTATAGGCCAGAGGGTACGAGCACACTGATTGGAATAACGCCATATATGTACAGTATATGTATGTTTTTGTTATGGTCCATGGTTTGTATTGGGGGAATTACTTTATTAGTTTATGCATAAAAATAAAAAAATAAATTATTGAGTACAAATAGAAAGACGACCAGCACTACTGTTAAGTTTTTACTTTTACCTTTTTACGGCTTCTCAGAGAGCCATCAAGAACAGGTGGTGCCCAGCAGAAAAGCCCCAATAAGTATACTATATAGCAGTGCTTCTCAATTCCAGTCTTCAGGCCTCGCCAACAGGTCGTGTTTTGATGATATCCCATACAAAGGACACCTCTGCTAATACCTGGTGCACTGAGTATAATGATATCACCTGTGAAATACTAAGGAAATCCTCAAAACATGACCTGTTGGTGAGGCCTGGAATTGAACGAACGATAAATCTCCCCCTTTGTCCTCAAATTTTCCTAGCCTTCTTTAGGTGTGAAGGACATGATGAAATTTTAGACTATACAGCGGAAATGTAGAAGACCTTTTCTGTGAAATAATATGGACTGACCGTGGTGTAGTGTCCCACTACGTCTTTTTCTCCTTACACCCTGGTAAAAGTGTCTCACTCTAGTGTTACAGGTTAGGGTAGGTGGCCGCTGTTCCTTACTCCAACCACTACATGTCACACAGCACAGCTGCAGCTAACACTAGGTCTAGCTACATACACTCCCTGCTGACTTTAGTCTGCACTTACTTGAGGTATTCAGTCTAGTTAAGCGGTGGGAAACTTCCGGCCCGCGGGCTGCATCCGGCCCCTGAGACCTCCTGATGCGGCCCAAGGCTCCCCTGTGATGTGCACCACTCTGGTGGGGCAGGAGCCGGCATACACAGCATCTTCCTGTGTCTGTGACGGCTGCCAGACACAGGAGGATGCTGTCTGTGCCGGCTCCTTCCCCACCAGAGTGGTGCACATCTTCCATCTTCTGGGGGCCGTGCGCGATGACGTCATTTCATCTTGCGCCGTCTGCAGGAGAAGACAGGCACAGGCTAGAGGAGAGAGAAGAGGACCTGGGCAGCGTGGGAGCAGAGGAAAGGTGAGTGGGAAGGGGTTTTTTTTCTTTTTTTCTTTGGGACAGGCACTGGAGGTTATCTAGGCTACCAGGGACATGACTGGGGGGGGGGGGGGGGGTTAACTAGGCTACCAGGGACATGACTGGGGGGATTAATTTGGCTACCAGGGACATGACTGGGGGGGGTTACCTAGGCTACCAGGGACATGACTGGGGGGTTAACTAGGCTACCAGGGGCATCACTGGGGGTTAACTACAATAGCAGGGGCACTAGGGAAACAATACTTTGCCTTGCCCCAGGTGCTGCAACTACTAACTGCCGCACACGGTATGCGGCCCTCAAATTATTTTTTTAATGCCTGACTGGCCCTCAACATGGAAAAGGTTCCCCACCCCTGGTCTAGTTCCAGACAAAGAGGAGAGCAGACCTGTGTATACAAGCTAGCTACCCAACCACAAGGGAGTCTCACCCCTTGTCAACATCGAGGATTTACTTTACAGCACAGAAAAGTTGACTACCTTAGAGAAAGGGACAGATGCTTCAAGACTGAACCTGCAGTAGAGCACAGTGCCCCCTGCTGGTGTGATGATGTAGAGAGGACACACTGCCCCCTGCTGGTGTGATGATGTAGAGAGGACACACTGCCCCCTGCTGGTGTCATGTAGAGAGGACACACTGCCCCCTGCTGGTGTGATGATGTGGGGAGGACACACTTCCCCCTGCTGGTGTGATGATGTGGGGAGGACGCCCTGCCCCCTGCTGGTGTGAAGATGTTGGCAGCCATTACATATGACAGTTGGTCAATAAGTTTATTTATTAACTCTAGCCAACCTGGGATCGTGGACTGGCTACCGCAACGTTCCAGCTTCACGTCAGGCAGTATCTAAACCCGGAGACAGCAGTCAACAGAAGAGTCGTCCCGAAGGAGCGCCACAACCATTCCCTGACAAGGCTAAGATGTATCATCTGCCCCATGCCCTGTCGGGTGCCACACACAAGACGACTTGCCAGGCCTGCCGGCTAGAGAGCTGCTGACGGGCCTAGCACTCCCCTGGACTCTCAGCACCTCAACCTCTCAACACTGCCCCCTGCTGGTGTGATGATGTGGGGAGGAAACAATGCCCCCTGCTGGTGTGATGATGTGGGGAGGACACACTGCCTCCTGCTGGTGTGATGATGTGGGGAGGACACACTGCCTCTGCTGGTGTCCTGTTGGTGTGATGATGTGGGGAGGACGCATTGCCCCCTGCTGGTATGATGATGTGGGGAGGACACACTGCCCCCTGCTGGTGTGAAGATATGGGGAGGACACACTGCCCCCTGCTGGTGTGATGATTTGGGGAGCCATTACATATGACAGTTGGTCGATAAGTTTATTTATTAACTCACTAACAGTGAAAGAACTCGACTCACCCTCTCATATCAGTGTAACTGGTTTCTTCTCTTACAAATAAAACTCGTCTCACCTTTCCCTATCAAGATTACACAATATCAACCTCAATCCAAAAACTCAGGTCACCTCTTGCTGCTTATTTTCCTTTTTTATGGTTATTGCAAATTTTCATTAGAATGAATTCAATAGAATTGGACAAGACCATAACCATATGGATAATATCACACCACCCGGTCAACATGTCTCTTTATTGTTCCAGTTTACTATCTTAACATCATAGGTCCCTGGTAGTGGTAACAGGGTCCTAGAGGCTCCTTTCCATTGTATAGTTATACACTGAGAGGGACATTTACTAAGGAAGGAGTCTAATGTGTGCAACTATTCTAATGAGGATTGGTGTGTATTTTGTTCCAATATATTGTGACTGATTTATTTACCTGTAGCACTGCCATAGTAAATGTATATAAGTAAAAAGTTGCACAAAAAGTCGCAAAAATGCAAAAATTGGGCAAGCATATTCTCCTGGTACTAACAAGAAATAAACCTGCTTTTAAAAAGTCGCTAATGATAAATTGGGCGCTAATCCCTGATTATACAAACTTTTGGGTGACTACACAAAACAAGCAGATTAAAAAAAAAAGTTGCATCTAAAAATATTCGCCTGTCTATGTGGGATATATGGACTCAAGAGTGGACTGACAGTTTCAGTGTTTTCAATTTGGAATATACATGTATATCATCAGGACATATCCACTGGCATATACCTTCTCAATAAGTTGATGATTAACTCGGCTCACCTCTGGAAAAAACTCGGCTCACCCTCTTATATCATGTAAACTGGTTTCACCTCTTACAAAGAAAACTCAGCTCACCTCTATTAGACTGACACAATATCCACTCATAAACTGGTGGCTGTGATAGGAGCCGTCCATAATAAAGTTATTTGGTTATTATATGGGAGAAAGGGATTATCACTGCACACCAAGTCCAGGTGGCTCACCAACACTGGTCTCAACCAACCAGGTCACCAATTGGCAGATGATGCGTGATGTCTGCCAATTGCTGGTACCATTCGAGGAAGCCACTCTGTTGTTCAGCCGCAACAAGTATGGTGTGAATGACATTATCCCCCTGCTTCTCATCATGGAGGCCGCACTAAATAACATTGTCGCAGAGAGGACTCGGGGCACTGCAAATGCCTATGATGTCCATCTGAGCCCGGAGACCAATTGGTGCTGGAGGAGGAGAAGGCATACGGCCAGGTGTTCCAAACACCACCAGTTACCATCTCTGGCCTGGAAACACCAGAGGAGATGGAGGAATCAGTTTGGGAACAGGACGACCATAGTGCACCCTGGCATTACACCTAGGACACGGGTGAGGAACAGCAGTTGTTCAAGCTTGTTTATATGGCCATGTGCTCCTTGGAAAGCTTGCACTCTGACACACGTGTAAAGGACATGTGTAGGTGGGACGAGTTCTTGCTGGCCACCCTGGTTGACCCTTGTTTCCAGCAGAAAATGCCAAATTTCTTTGCACCGTTGGACTGGGTCATAAAAAACAAATGGTACAAGTCGTTTGGTTGAGCACTATCAGGAACAACACCATCCTGTTTGCCCAACAAGTCAGGAGGACCTTGTTCAGTCTACAACATCATTTAGTAGCACAAGTGTGAGAGCCAGCAGTAGCCATGGTAGTCGTTTCAGCCTCCAAACTACGTTGAGCGACTTCATGAAGCCACTACAGGAAGAAACCTGGCAGCCCCACACTGAACGTAGAAAAAAGGCAGAATACAAAGAGAAAAGTGAGCTGAGTCTGGACTCGAGACACAAGATTAGTATTATTACTTGTACTATATTAGATTGGTGGCTAAATTTACTTTTAAGGGGACAAAACGGAGAGAACTGACTGTGTTTTGTCTAGTCCAGGGTCTCCCAATTTTAGTGGGGTCAATATTGCAAACTTGACCACTAGGTCCAAAGGAGCAAAGTTCTAGAAATCCTGATAAATAGAAAAAACAATCCAGCTCACCTTCCCCTAGTGGACACTGCAGCCGAACTGTCATGAAGACATTTTGATCAGGCATTGTCTGTGTGCTACGACACTTACTGATCATTAGTCAGGAGAAGAACAGGAACTTTTCTTCCTGTCTATTTCCTCGGTTTAGGAGATAGCCTCAGCAAAATTGAGTACAAGTTGGATACTGAATTGGACCCCAATTCACTGGAACCTTCCTATAAGCCAGAGCACCCCTCAGCCACCAGAGCTGTCCCAGTTGTACCTATACCTTCATGTTCAAAAATAAATGTGATATTATAGGTTTTCCTTGTTGAGTTCTTTCTTTGGATATCTCTGGGTATAGTGCAGACTAAAAATCTCCAATCTTCTACCATTTGTGTTTACAACTGCTTTGTATACAATCTCTCCAATCAGACTACACAGGGTTTGTTTGTAGTCTGTTACTAGGAGACTCTTCATAGTGACAGACTACAAACAAATACAAACAAACCCGTGTAGTCTGACCCTCCAGTCGTTGGTTTTGTCCATCCGTCTTAAATGTACACTTGGTAGGTAGGAAAGAAATAAAGGATGATGGAAAAGCCTATGACTACAGGACCGGAGTATATAAGGTTTGTTGGCAGACTGTATTAACGGAGATATGAGTCTACAAAGGTTTGAAAAGCAGCCGTGAATATCAACCTGCTCCGACCGAATTTATCACATGTACTGTTGCAAGTTGGAATGGCACAGGCAACTGAGATGGTCCGACTATAGGTTGGTGAAGAAGAGGAGAATCCTGACCAGGGGCCTCTCTAAACATAAGAAGGGTGGGCAGGGAGACCTGCCTTGGGCAAGGACATTCGAGGAGTGATTTGAACCCCGCATCAGGAGATGACTTCATGAGAGCTAATAAAAAGTACTTGTGGTTTGAGGGGGTTGCAGGGGTGCACTGATTCACTTTAAATCTTTAAAATGGGGCTTAGATAGGTTAATTAAAGACAGAACATCCCATCACCTTCTATCAAGTAAAAAATCAGTCTCGAGATAATAATACCAGCCATCATGTGAGACATATGACATCTGCAATGGTTTGGAGAATGATGTTACTATAACACCTCCCTATACACCTCCCTGTTTCTTACATAGATATAATATATTTTCCTATGATTTTATCATGCAGGATACTAAATTGTGTATGACACATGAATATATAACTGAGAGCTGCTGACACTGTTACCGATAGCTTCACAGGAGTTAAAAATAGGGTGGAGCTACTGGAGCTAAACAAAACTACCCAGGTATATAAGTCACGCGGAGAAAGAAGAGAGAAGAGGAATCAGTGTTGTGTCCCCGGGACAGTCCACACTGCAGGACAACAAGTAAGACATCACCTTATCCTTTTTACTGTATTATACTGTAATGTGGACTTACAATATAACTAGGACATTTGCAGTCTGCATTAATTGTTCATGCGTTATAATAACTTAAAATTTTTATATAGTATATGTAGAACGCTATTATTCATGCATCTTGGACATTAATCTATAAATGTCTTATGGGTGGATGACCCACATCCAGGACTAGAGATGAGCGAACCTCCAGCATGTTAGAGTCTATCCGAACCTGAACTTTCGGCATCTGATTAGCGGTGGCTGCTGAAGTTGGATAAAGCCCTAAGGCTATGTGGAAACCATGGATATAGTCATTGGCTGTATCCATGTTTTCCAGACAACCTTAGAGCTTTATCCAAGTTCAGCAGCCACCGCTAATCAATTACCGAACAATCGGGTTCGGATGGACTCTCTATCCAGGACACATCTCTATCCAGGACACCTATCTATAGGGAGAAGAAGGAATAACTAAATGATTAGGTGTCTGTTCATGTGTACAGTAACTCTATGGGAATGCTGGTCACTTTGCTTGGAAAAATGGGAATAAGATGACCCCCATTCTCTGCATTCACAACAACTATCTGCCCATGTCTGTAGATTTGGCCATGATATAAGGATGTCAGATCCCCTCTAAAGTAGAAGTCCGGCTACCATGGCTGCGGGGGTCCCGATTAGAGATGACAGAACTTTCGGTCCGAAAGCCGCTCACTCCAGTGCGATGCCTGCGATCCCGGGTGCATAGTTGCGCTCCCGGGAATCTGCGGCCGGGATCTTCCAGGGAATTCTTCCCTGGAAGATCCTGATCCATCCTGGTCCCGATCCATCAGTGACAGGTGATTAATCTGTCACTGACTTCCTTAAATGCTGTAATCGCTATAGATCACGGCATTTAAGGGATTAATGACAGGCAGCTGTGGGATTGCAGCTGCATGTCATTATCCTCGGCTCCAGACACACTGACGTGCGCAGAACTGCTCACACTGCATACAAATATACGAATTGTGGACGTGATAGGGTTAAAGTAGAAGTCCAACCAGACCTTTTTTTTTTTTTAACAAAAAGTTGCTAAAAAAAATGGGTCTGGCTGGACTTCTACTTTAACCCTATCACGTCCACAATTGGTAAATTTGTATGCAGTGTGAACAGCTCTGCGCACATCAGTGTGTCCGGACCCGAGAATAATAACATGCAACTGCAATCCTTAAACGCCTTAAACGCGATCTATAGCGATTGCAGCGTTTATGGAAGTCAGTGACAGGTTAATCACCTGTCACTGACTAATCAGGACCCCCGCAGCCATGCCCACTTGTACCGACAGGCGGGGGTAAGCCACTTACTTCTATCCTGTCGGATCAGCGTTATGTACAGATCACCGATAGTACATGCATAGCATAGACCAGTATATGCAATCTAATGATTGCATGTTTTACATTGAAATAAAAGTGTAAAAAAATGTAATAAGTATTTAAAAACCCCTTATTACACCCCCACCCCCCCAATAAAGGTTTAAAATACCCCCTTGCCCATTTTAAAAATAAAAATATGTAGCAAAGTAAATAAACATATTACATATTGTAGCGTGCGGAATTGTTCAAACTATTAAAATATAACATTATTGTTCCCACGCGGTGAACAAAAAAACAAAAAAAACCACCAGAATTGCTGATTTTTTAAAAAAAATTCTTTTACACCAATATGATACTAATAAACTTGATATCATGGCGCAAAAAAATGACACCCCAGCCAGCCCTGTAGGTGGCAGAATAAAAAAGCTATGGCTCTTACAAGGCGGGGAGGAACATTGCATTAATATGACCTTGGTCATGAAGGGATTAAAGACTACCGCAGCCTCAGAATTATTCACGTCTCTAAAAGGAATCCCTTCTAACAGGGATAGGCAATCGGTGGCCCTCTAGCTGTTAAAAAAAACCTACAATTTCGAACATGCACAATGTAGGTTCCCCATCCCTTCCTTATAAGAACTCACATCTGCATATCGAGTGTTCTATCTATCTTCCTGCATAGACCCTGTAATGGTGAGTTTCCTGCATAGACCCTGTAAAGGTGAATATTGAAGTCCTAAAAAAAAAAAAAATGACTTTGAGATATCGAAAAGATATTGATGTTACTGACATGTAGAGCCCTAAATTCAATTAAATACACTACCCCCGTATCATATAGATGCTTTAAACTATGAAATTCGAAGAAATCCGAAATTCGGTCAAACCAAACTTTTTTAAAAAATCCGGAAGTCCGGTCGGAACGAAGCTAGGGCTTTGCTGACTGTGATGTTTGATTGTATGTGAAAAAGAGCATGGTCCCAGAGGTTAAGAATGGAGATGGATATACATCATTGCCATCCATAGGCTAGGTATTATCACAAGTGACAAAGTACAGACAATGGTTATAGTAAAAACTTTCCAAAACAATTGGTAAGCATTGAAACTACTTTTTTAATGGTTTGTTGCTCCGCTCCGATGTATTCACAAAGTCTACGTCAAGCAAAAGGATACCGGAATTGGAAATCCCACCTACATAATATGTGATCATTAGCTATTAAAATTTTTGTTTTAATAATCCAAGACTCTCTTCATTCCCCACAGGTTCCTCTGAGGATATGTTGCCCCTTGATCCGATCTCGGTTCTCTTATCCATCATAGTATGTATTTTCTTGGTGACTGTCTTATACAATGAGAAGGAAGATGTTACTCAGAATTATCCTCCCGGGCCAAAACCGTTGCCGATAATCGGAAATATTCTCGACCTAGATGTTAATAAGCCTTATTTATCATTTCAAGAGGTAAGAGCCATACATGTAGAGTACAACAAGAGGAGCACACAGAGGTAAAGTGACCGGCTCTTAACTATGTTGCTGGTCACTAAATCAACACCACAATACTGATATTGAATAAGGGTCACACATCATGAACACATATTACCACCATAGTTTAGTTAGAACCCCTTTTGCCCCCACATTGTAGTTAGCCACAATTCTTGTCCCCACTTTTTAGCTAGGTCCCCCTTTTTGCCCCCAAATTTTAGTTCCTCCCTCTTGTGCCCTCCACAATGTACTTAGACCCCCATGTGCCCCCATATTATATTTAGCACCTTTGTGCCTCCACACTGTAGTTAAATCCCCCTTTTTGGCCCACATTGTAGTTAGGCTCCCTCAGCTGTACAGATCACCTGTAGGCATTACACAATGAAAATAGACACAATGGGGGAGATTTATCAAACATGGTGTAAAGTGAAACTGGCTCAGTTGCCCCTAGCAACCAATCAGATTCCACTTTTCATTCCTCACAGACTCTTTGGAAAATGAAAGGTGGAATCTGATTGGTTGCTAGGGGCAACTGAGACAGTTTCACTTTACACCATGTTTAATAAATCTCACCCAATATTAACTAAATGAAAATAGTTGTTCTAACCTGGAGTTCCAGGGCATGTGCCCCAGGCACAGACATATACATTTTTGTCTTGTCCACACATCAGACTACTGTTTACATAGTTTGTATCTTTTTGTGCCATCAACTACATGTTATTGTGAACCCCATGGAGGCAACACAAGGATGGTGCCCCCTGTTTTTGAGAAGAAATTGAACATAAATATTTAAAGTTCATGCAGCAAGCATTTATTAGGTAGACTGCAGGTACCACACTGACATCTGCTGGCTGCAGTCAATATTACAGGACTAATTAATTACTGCACATTCAACTTATCCTATTGGTAATTTTTATCGGTAATTTTTTTTAATTGATCGAATCAAAAAGATCCACACCAGCTGATTTATCGAAGCGATGCCGATTGGGTGGTATGTAAATCTTATTTTTGACCTTAAGGTGGCACATTTGTTTTAAAGGCTTACTCCAAAAAAAAGAAATGTTTTTAAACCAACTGCTGTCAGAAAGTTATATAGATTTATAAATATTTAAAAAATCTCCAGTTTTCCAGTACTTATATAGTATAAACCCTTATTATGACCTGTATCTTGCAGCTTGCTAAGAAGTACGGCCCAGTGTACAGTATAAAGATCGGGGTCCAGAAGATGGTTGTGCTGTGCGGATATGACATTGTGAGGGAAGCTCTTGTCAACCATGCAGACGAGTTTGCTGATAGACCAACTGTGCCGGTTTTTGTGGAAGTCACAAGAGGACATGGTAATATAAGTAGTGACAAGCCCTTTGGGTTTAAAAAAGAGAAAAATAGATATTATATTAAAGGAAATGTGTTAGCAGCAAATTACCTACTGTTAAAATAAAGTTTTTATTGTATTTTTGATGGGTTTTTTTCTAATTTTTTAAATTTTGCAGTCTTCCAGTTTACAGCATTGCAGCGACATGTGACACCAGTAAATAGACAGCATCAATACAATGCTGAGCGCGCTCAATGATGTTTTACATTCATCTCTAGGGGCCAGACTCTATTGTCGTCTATGTCTATGAGTCTTGCTGTAAAGCATGTCACTAAATGCTGTTAAAAACAGCTTGGGCAAGATGGCAGCCCCCATAACAATGTACAAAAAGTAAAATAACAAAATTTTTTGTAATAAAATAGAAACAGATTACAGTAAAAGAACAACTTTTAGTATCTGCCCTATTACAAAGGGCTGATTGTTGGGCAATTGAGACTTCCTAGGAACAGTCACTCCTGAATTGAACATACAGTATCCACAGGATAGGAGACTGCTTGGGGTCCAACCTCCATACTCAGCAGCGATTTTGATATCGCCCCTGGCTGCTTTGTTTTGAATAAAGCCACAGGTATGGTACGTGACTAGAGATGAGCAAACTTATCAAAAGTTTGTTCCGACCGGACTTCCGAATTTTTTTAAAAAGTTCGGTCCGACCGGATTTCGTATTTCTTCGGATTTCATAGTTTAAAGCATCTATATGATACGGGGGTAGTGTATTTGGTTGAATTTAGGGCTCTACATGTCAGTAACATCATTATCTTTTCAATATCTCAAAGTCAATTTTTTTTTAGACTTCAATATTCACCATTACAGGGTCTATGCAGGAAATTCACCATTACAGGGTCTATGCAGGAAATTCACCATTACAGGGTCTATGCAGGAAATTCACCATTACAGGGTCTATGCAGGAAATTCACCATTATAGGGTCTATGCAGGAAACTCACCATTACAGGGTCTATGCAGGAAATTCACCATTACAGGGTCTATGCAGGAAATTCACCATTACAGGGTCTATGCAGGAAATTCACCATTACAGGGTCTATGCAGGAAATTCACCATTACAGGGTCTATGCAGGAAATTCACCATTACAGGGTCTATGCAGGAAATTCACCATTACAGGGTCTATGCAGGAAACTCACCATTACAGGGTCTATGCAGGAAACTCACCATTACAGGGTCTATGCAGGAAATTCACCATTACAGGGTCTATGCAGGAAAAGGGTCACAAATGCAGTGAAGGAGCAGCAGTAGTCATTGGAGGCCAGTGGAGGTCCAGCAATAGTCATTTGAGGCCAGTACAGGAGCAGCAGTAGTCAACATGGAGGCCGCTCCTCTTATAGCTATACCGACGTGACACAGGGGGTGGGCTAGTGCAACATCCCTGCTGATTGGAAGTTTTCCGGGCATCATGGGAAAGCGCTTTTCCAGCCCGGAACACTTCCTGCTTTCTAAAATGGTGGCTGCGGACTTGGACTCG
The DNA here is from genome assembly GCF_027789765.1 of Dendropsophus ebraccatus. Taxonomy (NCBI): domain Eukaryota; kingdom Metazoa; phylum Chordata; class Amphibia; order Anura; family Hylidae; genus Dendropsophus; species Dendropsophus ebraccatus. Next base: position 126,174,810 of record NC_091459.1, on the reverse strand, counting down.
GACTTTTGGGAAAATTCGACCCGGATCCCATACCAGCCGAACCAGTTCCGTCATCTCTATACGTGACCCGCAGCTCTATTCATTCTCTGTGGAGCCACTGAAAAAAGCCAAGTGCTGTACTCGTCTCTCTCTGGCGGTTCCATAGAGAATGAATGGAGCCACCAGAGAGAGCCAGGTACAGCACTCAGCTCTTTCCAACAGCTTTATAGAGAATGATTAGAGCCACAGTTCTCGTCTTGTACCTGGGGCTCAATTCGACTATTAAAAACAAAGGAGCCGGGGAGGGGGGGGTGCTGATATGGAGATTGCGAGGGACGACATTCGTGATAATATAATATATAACATGGATAGCTTATCTTAAATATAGGGCATCACTTTGGTTGGTGGGGGTTCCCTCTTGCCACCACTGGTGATAAGGACCCCTTTGCACAGGCATAGTGACTTGCTTGTTGGTACTTCAGCGCACTCTCATTTCAGAATGAACTGTGACCTCGCACCACCACAAGTGTGTGAACAATACCTGTATTTTGTTAAAATCAATATAAATGAAACATGCAAAAAACTACAAGTTGTCTTCTAATATGCTCAAAAATTATATGAACACGTCAATGTAAAAAACATGGAACTTCCAAGGAGTGGGAAGAAAAAAAAATGATCTAATTCTATAAGCAAAGAGTTCATTCCTATTATTCATGTCTGTTCTTTAGGTCTTGTCTTTTCCAATGGACATAGCTGGAAAGCCATGAGACGGTTCACTCTTTCTACATTACGAGATTTTGGTATGGGGAAGAGAACCATAGAAGACAAGATCAATGAGGAAGCAAATAGTTTGGTGGAGACGTTCAAATCCTACAAAGGTAAAACAACTATTCTTATTATACTGAAGTTTATAGAGCAAATGTAGCAATTTTTTGGCTAATACTGAGGTTTTGCACACAGTCTTTTTTTTTGCGCAACATTTATCAAGGCAAATTAGCTTGCTTTCTCAGGTTTTGTGCCAGAAGGGGCGTGGTTTCAGATTAGTTACCTTTTTCAGTTGATTTATCTTTAAAAAAAATTGTGCAGCAGTACTTCACTGCTACTCTAGCATAGCTTTGTTTTGTTTGTTTTTTACTTTTTTTAAAAAAAAATAAGCAAGAATTGTTTTTGTTTTTTACCAAGGCAAAAATTGAGCAAGGCACGTGCACCTAATGGAAATGTTTGCTCATCACCTGTAAAATTTTGTGCAGCCCATGAAAAGTACCATCTGGTTTAGCAGCATGTATTTCCAGTGGTGCACAGCCTCTGATAAGAAGTAGTATTTTTCATAAATAAGAACCAGTCGATAAACTAGTAAATACTGTAGGCGGCACTCACCATTCAGAATTGTTGCTGTTCATTGTCTACAATCCATATTCAATTCATACAGTGAAAACCTTGGGGCAGGAAGAGTAGGTTCAGTTAGACACTGGGCACAATGGCTACAGCTGTTTTGCGAGTAAAATGTCCCGCTTCCTCTGGCCAGTTAAGGGATACAGTGGGGGCACAATAACTATGTGGTGGGGCAATGTAAATCCACAACCCTGTAGGGGGCACAAGGGGCAGTAAAGATGGAGGAAGAAGGACACCCACACTGCCAAGCATAATGCAGTGTCACAGTGTATACAGGAGAACACTGAAGATGTAAAATAACAGTATCAATAAATGCAGCGGGTAAAAAAAATGGGCCCAATTTCCCTGTGGGGGCACCATAACCTTGTAGGAGGGGAACATTACGGGCACTGTAACCTTGTGGGGGCATTATTACCTTGTGGGATTACAGAAGAGGCATTACTGGCTTGGCAATATTACCTTGTGGGCAGCACTATTAACTTGTAGGGGGCAGAGAGGGTCATTACTACCTTATGAGGGGCAGGAATAGGGATTATAACTATGGGATGGACACAATAACAGTTAATGTTTGCTCTTACTTTAGGTGAACCCTTTGATAACAACATGATAATGAATGCGGCCGTCGCTAATATCATTGTGTCTATAATACTTGGCCATCGCTTTGACTACGATGATCCAAAACTTCAAAGGCTTTTGGTGATAATAATGAATACTGCCAGGATTATTGGTACCCCCATGGCCTTGGTGAGTTTAGATATTGGCACCACAGCAATGGCATATATTAGGCTGCTTTCAGGAGCTGCCTGACACTGTCACACATCTCCCATTCTCATGATTGCAATGCATTGTCCATGTTCCTGTTGGCTCATGTAGAAGTCACATTCCCCCTCTACATGTTCTGAGCACCAATTGGATAGGGGACAGGGGACAAGTTAATTCTGCCTGGACAACCTCTGTACATACAAATTGTGTACAAGATTTGGAAGCACAACTCAGTTTTCAACTAACTGTTAATCAAGCAGGGATAGGGATGGGGGGGGGGGGTTCAGGGGCTTGGGAAAGACTCTTTGACACTCTGTACTAGAGAATACAAGCTTGTTTCTATATTCTGGAAGCACAGCTGGATATATGAAAGATACCATGTGTCTACTGAACCTAACGTCTAACAGTGTCAGCAATTTGGAACAGATTAGGTTCACTTCCATGGTAACAGGCATTTTTAACAGCAGTAACAGTCTGAGGAGGAACGGTCAGGGGAGGAACGGGATACGACACAGACAATGATCCTGCACTCTACAAAGGGGAGAGCAGCCACACAGGGATTACCTTGTCCACGCCAGGGACACCAGGGTCTTTGCTGAGGGACTAGTCTTTTCTCTTCAAACACTGCACGAAGCAGGAGGTATGTTCACACAGAGCAAATGGGACGGAATTCCACAGCAGAGAGTCCCACCTGCTTCAGAGTCAGACGGCATCTCTATGGGAGGGCTTGTGCGCCTCCACTCAAAGAATTGACATGTCAATTCTTTGAGCGGAGAGCAGAGGCACGCAAGCCTACCCATAGAGATGCTGTCTGACACTGAAGCAGGCGGGATTCCGCGGGGGAGAGTTCTGCCGTGGAATCCCGCCCCAAAATCTCCAGCTGAAGGAGCTTACACAAGGCCCTTATTCTCTGAGTCCGTCTTTATATTCTCTTAAGTCACTACTGTTACGGCAGAGCACATAACTACCTTGGGCAGGGGCCCTCTGGCAACTCCTCTCCTCTCTCTACTGCACTATAAGCACTGGTATTCTTCCTCAACTTCCAGCATCTAAGTATTCTGAAATATTGTAACCATTATACGTTACTGTACTGTACTGCACTGTTACTACATGTACTGTTCTTGGTTTGCACTACTTTGATCCAAAGTAAAAGTACTTTATTTTTGACAACGCACTAGACTCAGGCTTCCTCTTTGCGCACCTGCACCTACACACACCTGTACACTTGGGTTAATCTCTTTTGTGTGCTGGTGAGGCGCCAATTGTCCAAGGTGGGTTCAACACCACTCCAGGCTACTGTGACAAGTGCCCAAGTGACTCTAGACCCACTCAGCTACCACACCACCGTACCAGCTGACCCAGCAGGGAAAACCACCAATTGCCCCGCGCCTCATCGGGCATCACACATAATCTTATACTTCTACTTACTGTTTTGTGGTCACACTGGATCGTCCTATTCACTTGTCTCACTATGCTCTAGCTCTCAGTGTTTCCCTACAGTCTGACCTTGTAAGCAGAGATCTGTAATACTGATCTGTTTTCCATGGCACACTTACATACAGTATATGTAATGACTACTCTTTAATTGTTCTCCTCAGTTGTACAACGCGTTTCCATCCTTGATGCGCTGGATTCCAGGAAGTCACAAAACCATCCGACCGGCCGCAGATGAATTGCATTCATATATTAGAGAGATCTTCACAAAACAAAGGGATCAACTGGATGTCAATGACCAAAGGAATCTTATAGATTGTTTTCTGGTCAAACAGAAAGAGGTAACGTGATAAAATAGGATAGATGTGTGATGATAGAAGAAAAGTGGAAGACTGTTAGCACTTTACTCTCTGGCATCCCATGCTGAACACTCCCCCTGCTACTTCCAAGATGGACTTGCCTTGGCGTTGACAGCCCGCTCAGCCAATCACTGGCCATTGCACTATCCTGCTTCAGTCAGTGATTGGCTGCGCGGGCTGTCACTGCTGAGTCTGTCCCAGAAGGGACAGCTGGAGCATTCAGTAAAAGCAGCAATATATGAAAAAAATACAGGAAAAAACTATAAATGACTGGAGTGGTATTGAATCTCAACTAATTGTAGGGTTTATCATGTTAAATATTTTTGGAAATAGATTCATTTAGCAAACTTAACTCCTTCTCCTGATTTGCTGCTTTCTATCTCAATGTTGCCATCTTGTTATTTAGAATACTCTAACAGCAGTGGTCAGCACTTAAAAAGTGACAAGAAGGGAGAAAAGTTGTAAATATATTATGCATCCAATTTTAAACTTTTTTTCTTAACATTATTTTTTTTTCTTAAAGTAGCATAATCTGATAAAGTGGCCCTTAGACCAAACAAGATTTTGCACCCATAGGGTATGTTCAGACTGAGGAATCCGTGCGGAGAAGTCTCAGTGGATTCCGGCGCTCGCCACGGCTCATTGCCTCAGGCATCTCCACTCGTGCCATAGACTCCATTCTATGGTTGAGCAGATTCCGCCTGAACACACCCTTAAAAAGGGAATGCCCTCCCTTGAATACCATGGGAGGGGGGGGGGGGCTAAGGAGCTTGCTGCATTCTGTTGCCTTTTAGATCTGTGTCCTTGTAGGTGATTGAACACTCTGCATTAGCAAATTAAAATTTCCGACCACAGGAAAGAATATTAACCCTAAAAGATAACTTGGTAGGAAAAACTAGGGCTTATGCTTAGGCTATGTTCACACAGTAAAATAACAGCAAAATACGACAGTAACAAAAAAGCAGCTGAATTTTGAACCTAATAGTCTCTAACATAGTTGCCCTCATATAAATATGTGTCTGTAGTGTTTCCTCATAGATATATTCTCTATTTTGCACATTGTAGGAAAAACCAAACCCAGAATTATATTTTCATGATGAAAACCTCACATCGCTTGTAGCCGACTTGTTCGCTGCTGGAATGGAGACGACTTCTACCACCCTGAGATGGGGCCTTCTAATAATGATGAAGTATCCTGACATTCAAAGTAAGGAGATATGTGCCTCTTAGTTAATTTGGCTGAGGAAAAGGGGGTGGGCCTAAGTTAAGACCAGAGTATGAGTACGCCGTCTTCATAAACCCCCCTCATGTGTGAACATAGCCTTAAGGTCTTGTTCTAGTGAAACTTCTTTGGGAAGATAACCCCTGATTGCAATGTATGGTAGCGATCTCCTCTAGTACGGATGTGTTCTTTTATCCTGCTTTTAGTTTCCTTTTAACATCTTGGGTTAGACAGTAAACAGCGCTCTATACAGACCACTGCTTACTGTAGAGGAGGAGCAAGACACCTGTCAGATTGATAAGTGTTCTGTTCCTCTGTGAGAGCTTAAAACTCCTCCCTCCTGCTCCTGACTGTGTTCCGTAAGATCAATAGAGGCTGCAGGAGGCCAGGACACAGCCAGAAGTGGGGAGGTTGTGGGAAGTGTTAAGGTTGTGGTTCCACTGCTTTTTTTTTTTTTTTTAACATGTGATTTTACAAAACACATGTTAAATAAGCAATGTGGGAACACAGCGTACCAGATGTTTTTGGGGCCTCCCCCCTCCCCTCCCCGGAATGGCTTTAGCTAGCATACATTGTTACAAAATGCAGAAAAAAACTGGGCTTGCAAGTGCAGAACCTGCAGGGCACAACGACATGCGCTATCCATGGCCGCTAGTGCAGCAGACAAGAGCGCCATTTATGTACTAATAATACTATCCTACTACCGCTTCAGGGCTGGTACTCTGCTTTTCATAGAACCCCTGTGTCAGGGGGTACTGGGGTAATAATGCTGGGGTTAACACATAAAATAGCTTAGTCAGTCAGACAACTGTGATTTTTTTTTTTCTTGAAATAAAACACCCCAACACACTTTGTAGACCATTTTATTTTTTAAAAATAAATAAATAAATCTGTCAGTCATCGACATGGACTACCCAGTCCAACATAGTCCCCTGCATTACAGAATATGAAAAATCTAAATAAAGGAAATAAAGAAAAATGTGTTAGTAAATGAAGGGCGTTCTTTCCTGCTGTACTAGTGGCTGCAGCAAGTCCAAGTTACTCCTGCAGTTTATAACCATGTGCAGAGGTTGTGGCCACTAGCGCAGCTGGGAAGAAAGTTATGCAAGCTTTAAAGCAACTCTGTACACACAATCTGACCCCCCCAAACCACTTGTACCTTCGGATAGCTGCTTTTAATCCAAGATCTGTCCTGGGGTCCGTTCGGCAGGTGATGCAGTTTTTGTCCTAAAAAACAACTTTTAAACTTGCAGCTCCGTGCCCAACGGGAGTTGTTTTTTAGGACAATAACTGCATCACCTGCCGAACGGACCCCAGGACAGATCTTGGATTAAAAGCAGCTATCCAAAGGTACAAGCAGTTTGGGGGGGGGGGGGTCAGATTGTGGGTACAGAGTAGCTTTAACATTCAGACCTCAGCGGTCCTGGTTGTGTCCTGACCTCTCCTGTACTGCAGTACAGTGTAATTGTCCCCCAGAGGACCAGAACACCCATCATTCTGATCAATGCTTAGTGTTTGCCCCCAAAAGCATCACCACTTAAAGAAATATTCCCATCTGGAGTAGTTATGCCCTGTCCAAAGAAAAGGACTTGCCTAAGAGATCACAGAGTGTCCGACTACAGGAGCCCCCCTAAGATCTCGAGAATAGGGACTCTGAAATCCCCACTGAATGGAGCTAGGGGCCACGCTTGCACACTGTGGCTCTATATATTCTGTATTCTCTTCGGCTGCTCTGCGGAGAATGAATGTAATTGCACCTTCATTCAGCTGGGATTTTGGGGGTTTCTGTTATGCCTTATCTTATGGATATTGTACGTAAGACATAACTACTTTAGATTGGAAAAATCCTTTAATTGTTCCTGACTGACTAGGCAGGAGGCATACAGTCTATAACAGCCCAAGCTTGGTTCACAGCTGTATAGAACCAGAATAGTTTAGGAGCAGGAGCCTTCTGCTCTTGAGCAGGAGACCCTGTTTAGAGCATGGTCTCCTGTCATTCAAAGGGGAGTCCAGGCTCTTGTACAATAACCAGTGGCGCTATGCCTTACCTCTTAACTCCTTACACTCCATGGGCCGGGCACTCTGCACCCCACTTGTGAGTTGTAGAATCCGCAGGGTCCAGCCTCTTGAAGAGGCCTCACTGTCACACAAGAAGTCACCAATATTATAAATGACACAATATAGGCAGGGGGCCCTTAGTAAAGTAAAGGAAAAGTCCCAAAGAGGACAAAACTGCAGGCAGTCTGGTGGGGGCAGGCTGGTCCCTCCCCAGTCTCTGATCGGCTGGGTGGGCGGTCACTCAGCCCCCTAGCAGAGCTGCCAGTCACTGGCTGATGTGAACGGCACCCGGGACCAATGCATCAGAGGCACAAGGACAGGTGAGTTCAAATCTTTATTGTTATCCGGCCCCCATCAGCCTGCCTGCAGTTTTTGTCCTTCCATTGGACTTCTCCTTCAAACTGGTGCCAGGAGCTTCATATTTCATCCCTGAATTTCCCCATTGGAGGGGGTTGAAAAGAAGTCCTAACTTCCTAGTAGATAATCTGAGTTATCTGTATTTAAAATCTGGAAAAAATGTATTCATGCTAAGACTTGAAGATACTAAGCCCAATTTATACTTTAACACCAGAACATGTTCAAAAAGAAATTGAAGAAGTCATTGGTTCAGCTGAGCCCCAGTTGGTGCACCGCCAAGAAATGCCATACACCGACGCTGTTATCCATGAGATTCAAAGATTTGCCAATCTTGTGCCAACCAACGTGCCACATATGACTACTCAAGATGTCACCATGAATGGCTTCTTCATACCAAAAGTAAGCAATGCAAAATATATGTTGATATGGTTTTTTTTTCTTGATTCAAAGAAGGTCAGGGTCTTTAGAGGTCCATATAACCCAAGGAGGGATTTAGAAATAATAGAGGTGGTCACTTATTCAGGCCTCCATCTGATCTTTTCAGGGGACTCACATCATTCCATCCCTGACATCGGTCCTACGAGACACCAAATATTTCAAGAAACCTGATGAGTTTTACCCCCAACATTTTCTGGATTCCGATGGACATTTTGTCAGAAATGAGGCCTTTATACCATTTTCTGCTGGTGAGTAAAGATATTGGATGCTGCAACCACTTGCAGGGACTTTCAGCAACCAGACTCCATGATGGACTAATACTGATGTGTTTTCTCTGTTCCCCTTTCCGTAGGGAAGAGAATTTGTGCTGGAGAGAACTTGGCTAAGTCAGAGCTTTTCCTCTTCTTTACCAAGCTGCTGCAGAACTTCACATTCAAGGCTCCTCCTGGGGCAAAGCTGGATCTCACCGCTGCCGTTGGCTTCACCTCAACTCCACAGAGGCATCAGATCTGTGCAATTCTTCGTAATTAATGGACAGTTTTCCCTGTGGTTGCCCCATGTACATATCTCTTTATAGGACTCGCCCCACCATTAATATCATATTGATTGTACAGATCATAAAAACTAATAACATTTGCCATTTATATGCTGCTAAACATAATTCAGAAGAGTTACAACATTTACTTACATAGGTAGGCTATGTTCACACTACGTATATTTCAGTCAGTATTGTGGTCCTCATATTGCAACCAAAACCAGGAGTGGATTAAAAACACAGAAAGGATCTGTTCACACCATGGTGAAACTGAGTGGATGGCCGCCATATAACAGTAGATAACTGCCATTATTTCAATATAACAGCCGCCGTTCTAAAATAACAGCAAATATTTGCCATTAAATGGCGGCCACTCAATTTCTACATTGTGTGAACAGATCCTTTCTGTGTTTTTAATCCACTCCTGGTTTTGGTTGGAATATGAGGACCACAATACTGACTGAAATATACGTAGTGTGAACCCAGCCTTAATAAGGTTGAAAAAAGACAAGAGTCCATCAAGTTCAACCTATAACCCTACTGTAAAAAAAGGAAAAAAAAGGAAAAAGGAAACAATTGGTCAGCTCTCCTAGAACACTGTTCACACTAGGCAGGAGCACGTTGCCATGGCTGAAATTGCAAACACACAAAAACACAGAAAAATGCAACAGCTCACCGCAACAGCAAGATACAGACCCACCATAGACATGAAAATAATTAAAAGCAGCCCCCCAACTGCCCAAAAAATTCCCACAAATATAATGAGTTTCTTGGTTACTATTTGCAAACAGCGTAAACTGCCTCACCACGATAAGATGGACTCATATCGAGGCAGACCCTACACTGTATGTACACTATGGCCTCTCCATGGCGTATAATACGCCTATGCTCTGGGCATGCAAGATCCGTCTAATACCTGCAAAGATAATTGCATCACCTATAACCCTACTGTGTTGATCCAGAGGAAGGCAAAAACCCTTATGAGTCAGATGCCAATTGCCCCATCACAGGCATCCAATATGGCAATCTGAATAATCCCTGGATCAGCGTCCTATCACATGTAATCTAGTGCCCATAACTTGTAATATTATATTTATTGAGAAAAGCATCCAGGCCTCCCTTGAACTTATGTAGTGAATCAGCCATGACAACATCATGTGGCAGAGAGTTCCATAGCCTTACTGCTCTTACAGTAAAGAATATAGAAAGTTCCAAAGTCTCACTTCTTTTGCAGTAAAGAATATAGAGAGTTCCGAGGTCTTACTGCTCTTACAATAAAGAATATAGAGAGTTCCAAAGTCTCACTGCTCTTACAATAAAGAATATAGAGAGTTCCATAGCCTCACTGCTCTTACAGTAAAGAATCCATGTGCTGTGGGGTGCTGATGGTGAAACCTTCTTACCTCTAGATGTGGAGGATGCCTCCTTTGTCATGGTTAAAGACCTAAAAAGAGTAAAAAGAGTAAAAAGAGTAAAAAGATCACTAGAAAGATCTTTTGTACTGTCCATTCATATAGTTGTACATTGTGATCAGGTCGCCCCTAACACGTCTTTTATTTTTAAACTAAATAACTAATAATAACCAATAATTTAGTGACACCAGGTGGTCGGAGTATATAACAATGTGCATGACCACCTACTAAGGTGATTGCTAGAGGACACACATGCTCAGTTACTCTGCCTTTAGCAAGGTCCTTACATAGTGATCCTCTGTCCACTGCAAAGAAGCAAATAGTAGTAGATTTCTGCTGGCTTGTCAGGGAAGGAGCGGAGCCTCTGCAGTATATGGCAGTTTAGCTGAGAAGCTCCTTCTGCATGGACGCATGGGCAGTAAGGGCTGTATTAGGCGGCCCAATAACTAATGTAAGCGAGTGCCGATCTCCTAGATCAGCGCTCGTTGACTGAGCCTATTACAAGGCTAGATGGTCATGCAGCTCTTGTCCTAAAACTGTAAAATAATAAAGTTTATAAATACCTCTCCATGATCCCCGATGTTCTTGCTTCAGCCCGTTCAGCCGTGGCAGTCCCACCTCGACCAGATATTGGCTGAGCAGCTTGTCCCTTCATAGACTGGCTCTGAAGTTCCACCTGCCGCTGTGGGGATCAGGCAGAAGTAAAGAGAACACCAGGGGGGACATTTATGAAAGATACGTCTGAGGCGTACACCAGGGAGAAGATGCAGATTCTCCCTAGCATACGCCTCCCGTACGCCCAGCTCACCTGATGGACATGCTGGGGGAGCTTGGGGGGGGCGTGATAAAGCAGGGAGGAGGCATGGCCTCCTCCCGTGCCTCATTTATCATGATTTACGCCTGCTCACAGGCGCAAATCATGACGCAAATCTGCACCTGCTGGAAGCAGGTGTTGATTTAGTACGCCGGGCATGGCCTCTTAGTGAATGCTTGTACGCTGGTCTTCATAAATACGCACCCAGGAGTATGGAAAGGTACGTATAAAGGGGAAAGTAGATTGATTCAGCCTAGATTAGAGAAAGCACCAATGGGAAATGGGAATACATGAAGGCAAAACTCATAGAAAGAGATTTTAGCTAGATTCACATTACTCTAGATCAGCATACATGGGTTGGTTCCAGTCTCTTGATGCATACACCGTAGGTGGGGCTGCACATAAAATATCCCCAAATTTTTTTCCCCTTCCTCTTCTGAATTCCGAGGAAATTTAACCGGGCCAGATACCTTAAAGGGGTTATCCAGTGCTACAAAAACATGGCCACTTTTCCAGGTGCGGTTTGCAATTAAGCTCCATTTACCTTAATGGAACTGAGTTTCAAAACCCCGCCCAAACTGGAGACAACAGTAGGGGGAAAGTGGCCATGTTTTTGTAGCGCTGGATAACCCCTTTAATTGCATTGATTTGGTTATGGAACCAATAGCACAACCATTTTTTTAATTCATCCAACACAACATCAACAAGCCACATATTCCTCATGCTGCTATGAGCAGCCTGAATGGACTAATCTTTCTACCATAGCCTGCAGCATCCCCAAGACATCACCACCATTGAGCACATCGGCAACTTTATTGGTCGGCAATTGGCAAGGGAACTGCCAGCAGCGATTCTTCATGATTTGTGTGCTCAAGTGCATTTAGCATGGCAGAACAATGATTGATAACCTCACTGACATCGTAACAAGGCCTGTATTTCACTGCATAGTGTTCATACTTAATACTGAATAAATTGTTTGGAATATTTTGTGTTCATTTTCAGCACTTCCATATTATTACCATGTCTCTCAATCCCATGATTTCCATAAATCTGTGACTTTTCCTTCTTGGTGTCGAAACTTCAATGTCAGGGAGTATAGTCAAGTATCTGGGATCAAAAGGTGGAGCTTCATCTTTAACCCTTTCAAGACAGAGCCCTTTGATGTACAAAAGTCTGCCTTCTAAGAGCCATAGCACTTTTATTTTTCCACCTACAGGGCCGGTTGAGGTGTCATTTTTTGCGCCATGATCTCTAGTTTTTATTAATATCATATTGGTGTAACAGAAAAGTTTTGATCGCTTTTTATAAATTTTTGTCTGATATAATTTTTTAAAAAACTGCAATCCTGGTGTGTTTTTTGTTTTCTTTTGTTTACGCCGTTCACCATGCGGCAACAATAATGTAATTTCTTAATAGATCAGACAATTCCATACACTACGATATATAATATGTAATTTTTTTTTTTATATATAATGGGCAAGGGGGCATATTAAATTTTTATTGGGAGGGGGTTATAAGGGTTTTTTTAATACTTTCAAAAACTTTTTTTTACTACACTTTTTTTTTACAGTAAAACATGCAATCATTAGATTGCATGTACTGATCTATGCTATGCCAAAGCATAGCATAGATCAGTTTTATCGGCGATCTATGCATAGAGCTTGCCTGAGAGCAGACTCTATGCATAGAACGCCAAACCGACAGGACGGAGGTAAGAGGCTTACCCCCGTCCGTTGGTACATGCATGGCTGCGGGAGTCCCGATCACTCAGTGACAGATTCTTGTTCTGTCACTGAGTACCTTAAAGGCCACAATCGCTATGGATCGCGGCATTTAGGGGTTAATGAGACGCAGCTGCGGGATCACAGCTGCCTCTCATTACCCTTAGCTCCCTGGACACTGATGTGTGCAGGGCCGCTCTTACTGCAACGGTCCCGCACACATCAAACCCCTTTAGTGTCAAGAACATATATGTACATTCTGACTGCACAGGGTATGTGCAGCAGGAACGTATATCTATGTATTGCTGACGTGAAGGGGTTAATTAATGGACACTGTAAATAATGGAAGACCAACATTGTACTGATACTTCCCATTTATGCTAAGACAATGTCCATTGTTTTGGCAGACTGTGGAATCCGTCCGACCATAGAATGGAGTCTATGGGACCAGTGAAAATTCAAGTGTGAGGTGTTGAAATACGCGGCAAGTTATCCGTGGGATTTCTGTAGTGTGCATATACCCTAACAGAGGAATGGCACAAAACAGAGATCTTTTCATTTATTGGAATTAAATTCACTCCTATATTACTATGGTAAGGGCCCGTTCACACTATTCCATGCCGAATTCCCCTGCGGAACCTGACATGTCAATTCTTGGAGCGGATAGGCATGGAGAGCGGAGGCGCGCGAGCCCTCCTATTCAAACAGATAGCAGGCAGGATTCCGTAGTGGGAACGGGCCCTAACACAAACTACCATCTAGTATTTACTAAAACAGCACTGGAGAGATCACTTTAAGAGCGGCTGTTGTCACAGAGGTCACTGAACTCCGACCTGTCTCATAAAAGCTATTGTCTCTACAGTCAGAGTCCATGTGATCATTTCCCCTTATTATATAGGTCCTTGAACTTATAACTGAAAGACAGGCATAAATATCTCTCATATCTCTCATACATGTTATCCAACAGTGATCAAAGAACCATAAGCAAAAATATACAAAAAAAAAAACTAAGATACAGAACAGCAAACATCCAGAAATCATGTAGGTATAGAATGGATAAACAACTTTTTAAAATGATGCATTAGGCTATATTCACATGGTACATCATGAGACAAAACGTGCCTCTTACATTTTCAAGCCTTTTTTATTATTTTTATTACATTATGGAGCATTTTATATTAACAAATCCGATTGGATCCATTTTTCCTTTGATTTCCATTATGGGAGGGGGGGAAGGATTAAAACAGATCCTTTTGAGACCACGTTTTTATGTACATTAAATGTAACCATTTAAAAACGGATACGTTAAACGCATGTCAAAAACGCAGTGTGAACGCAGCCTAATTTACAGTCGATTTGAAAACAAATCGACTTATGAATGAAGCCTATGGGACCAGCAGAGATGCGCGTGGCCACCAGCGTCCTCGAGCGGGGGCAACCTGCGGAATCCGCGGCGGGTAATCCGCCAAAATTCTGTAGTGTGCAGATACCCAAATGGCATGGACCCAGCTTCACGGGATGGATGTGGAGCAGCGCTGTGCACTCTCTGAATGAAGGAGTTAAGGAGTGAGGGGGAGGGGGCAGACACCTAAAGCCTTCTTCTGTGAAGCCTCCTCCTGTGTCTAGGCTCGGGCAGGCTGATAACTTTGAGTGTCCGGATTTTATTTTTTTGGTGGACTGAAAATAAAGGCCCTATTACACAAAGCCATTACTGTCGATAATCGCTTTGCGTAATAGAAGGCAATGATCAGCCGACATGCACTCCCCGGACGATGTAAAGATCGTGCTGCCGCGTGTCTGTCGCTCCTTAAAGGGGTAGTCCCAAAAAAAAAAACATTTTCTTTCAAATCAACTGCTGCCATGAAGTGCCAGAGATTTGTAATTTAATTCTATTAAAAAATCTCAAGCCTTCCAGTACTTATCAGCTGCTGTATGCCCAACAGGAAGTTGTATTATTTCCAGTCTAGAGAGCAGGAGAGGTTTTCTCTGGGGATTTGCTCCTGCTCTGGACAGTTCCTGACATGGACAGAGGTGGCAGCAGAGAGCACTGTGTCAGACTGGAAAGAAAACACCACTTCCTGCTGGACACACAGCAGCTGATAAGTACTGGAAGACTTAAGATTTTTTAATTGAAGTGAATTACAAATCTCTGGCACTTTATGGCACCAGTTGATTTGAAAGAAAAACATTTTTTTGGTGGACTACCCCCTTAAGTCCTACCCCTCCAAAAAATCACCACTTTTTCTGAGAGAAAAAAAATTATAAGACCCTGTCTTATTGTTGGAGAAACATGGTAGTGCACGTACTCGTCTGCTGTTCCATACATTCTCCTTTTTAGGGTACAAACCCACTTGACGTATTTGCTGCGTGAATCAGTCTTAAAAATAAGCAGGCAAAACACAGGTTGGCTTTATACGATTGTTCTGCGTTAAAATACGCAATTGCGTATTTTTGAAGCATGAAGCTTGTTGTTAGCAAAGCATCAGTTGTTAACAACCTGTGCGAAAAACGCATGTAGCTTCACGCTTCAAAAATACGCGATTGCGTATTTTAACGCAGAACAATTGTATAAAGCCAACCTGCGTTTTGCCTGCTTATTTTTAAGACTGATTCACGCAGCAAATACGTCAAGTGGGTTTGTACCCTTACCATAGTCCATCTGATGGGGAATAGGTGGAAGCCTCAGAAGTTAAATCCACATAAATCTAACATTTATTACCTATCCATTAAAGGAAATACCCCATTATCTGCAACTTCTATGATCATATTCTATAGCACACAGCTCATGTATATCCTCATATATATATATATATAGTTACAGCACTAAACTTTGCCCATATATATATATATATATATATATATATATATATATATATATATGTGTGTGTGTGTGTGTGTGGTTGCGTGTATATATAATATATATATATATATATATATATATATATATATATATATATATACTGTATAAGCCCTTTACAGGGAGCCTTATCCGATTATCACTGTGATTTGGTAGCACAGAATGTACTACATAGACTGATGGTGTAATGATTAACCAAGATCCTACTTAGACTACTGTTTTATGATCGGAGTACAGGCCATTACACAACATATAACCAACAGGGTCCAGAAGGTGGGTCCTCTTACCGCTGTGTATTAAAGTTTCTGTAAACATCACATCTGATGTGAAGAACTGCAGGAACTGCTTAACCTGTAAGTATTAATGGAGAGTCCTTAGTCACACTTGATCATTGTTCATTGATATAAACAGAGGAGGGGGTAGAATTATTTTTATTTTTAACCGTGATCAGGGTGGGCTAAAAAAAAATGGCAGCAGGTGAGTACTTTTTTTCCCCCCGACCTGATTTAAAATAAAAATAATTCTCCAGACGTCTTTAATGGAAATCCAAAGAGGAGGTGTTTAATATCATGTATTGTATCATGTACAGGTCTGGTGTTAGCAGAGTGTCACCTGTGCAATAGCATACCTCTGTTATAGCTGGCCTGCAAGGGGAGATCTGCAATGGCCACCAGTATTAATGGGGTATCTGAGACTACAAAATGAATGGTCTCTCCGTAGTGGTGGTCCTCCAGTTGGCTTCAGTGTTTACAGATACAGCTCAATACTTCAGTACTTTGGTTAGTGGTGGTCTTCCCATTGGCTTAACTGTTTTCAGGTACAGCTCTATACTTTGGTACGATCCTTAGTGGTGGTCCTCCAGTTAGCTTTATTGTTTACCAGGTACAGTTAAATACTTCTGTACTTTCCCTAGTGGTGGTCCTCCAATCCGTCTTACAAGTACAGTATACTATCCTTAGTAGTGGTCCTCCAATTAGCCTTACTGTTTATAGGTATAGTGTATTATCCTTAATGCTGGTCCTCCAATCAGCCTTACTGTTTACAGGTTCATTCTTCAGCGCAGACAGAGCAGGAGCGCGCGGCGCTAGTTCTCCTCAGTGGGAACGAAGCCTTAGGCTATGTTCACACTACGTAAAAGTACGACCGTTGTTGCAATTGGCAACAATGGTCGTACTTTATGCAGTGTGGAACATTGCCTACATTTCTATGGGATCCCAGCCGGAGCGTACACACATTGTATTAGCTCCGGCCGGGATCCCGTACGGACCCGCAAATAACTGACATGTCAGTTTTCTGCGGCCGCAATTCAATGATTTGCTGCTGTAGGAAACCCTGTCAGTTCACACAATGAAGCGAGCGGCTCCGGACGCTTGCTTCATTGTGTGTTGTGGGAGGTTCTAATGCGGGCGCACGCTGATGCGCCGGCATCAGAACCCTGCGGCCGGAAAGATCATCTGGCTGGTACTTAAGTGCCGGCCGGGATGATCCGGGCAGAGACCGGCCGGGTCACGGAACGGCCGGTCTCATTTGTAGTGTAAACATAGCCTAACACTATTTCTAATGTGTCTAATAGAAAAGTATTTTTTGTGCCATGATTAAGAGTTGTCTCGGTTCGAAACGCATTGGTGTTTTGTTGGTTATATGATCTATAAAAATTTTACTATGGTTACATAAAGTTTTACCTGAGCTAGAGATTACAATGCTACTTAATCTCTTTTACAGAACTTTCTATAGACATGGCTTCCCTGGATCCAGCGACTATTGTTCTGTCCATCGTTCTCCTTTTGTTAGTAAATTCTTTCTATCAAAAGATAAAGCGCACCAGCCGCAAATTCCCTCCAGGCCCGTGGCCACTGCCTTTGGTTGGAAACATATTCAGTATAGACATGAAGAGACCGTATAAATCTTTTCAAAAGGTAATCACAAAAAAAAATCTTTAAAAAATCCTGTCAATTTTTATAATATTTTTGCTTGAAGGGTAAAGACATTGCGGACATCATCTCTTGCAGTTTGCTGAGAAATACGGCTCAGTGTTTACAATACAGATAGGGATGGAGGAGATGGTCGTCCTGAGTGGATACGACACGGTTAAAGATGCGCTAATCAACCACGCCGAAGAGTTTGCTGGGAGACCCTTTTGGCCTGTTTACGAAGAAATAAGAAAAGGACATGGTAACCCATGATAGACAATGATAACATCAGTCATAGTCTTGTCAAGTAAAGATGGCTTCCCGACCCCTCTCCGGACGCAATTTGCATAACTTCCATTGACTTTAATGGGAGTTGTACAAACAAGATACAGTAGTCTCACAACCTACATTGTTTACTGCAGCTTTGACAGTTAAAAAAGCTCTCACGTGTAGCTCCCATGGCTGCGTCATTTGCGCCACTTCTATTAAAGTCAATGAGTGTTACCCAAATTGCATAACTTCAGCGCTTTGGCTGTTTTCAGCTTTCTAGACACTTCTGGCCATGGAAAATAGGTCAGAAAAGGCCAGGAAATAATCTTTACAAGATGGAAATACCTCTTAAAAGGGGGTATCAAGGATTAGAAAATGTACAGCTACTTTCTTGGAATAACAACGCCCCCTCTGTCCTCAGGTTGTGTGCGGTATTACAATTCAGCTCCATTCACTTCAGTGGAACTGAGCTGCAAAACTAAACCGAGCACAGGAGTGGTGCTGTTTCTGGAAGAAAGCAGCCATGTTTTTCTAAGCCTGGATAACCCCTTTAAGGTTGACGCTGAAACTACAAAACTTCAAAAGGAGACACATGGTACCTCACATAGGGATATATATCTGTTCTTTTATAATGTAGAAAAATACTTTTCTTCTCTTGTGCAAACTGGTAAAAAGGTGTTCCCAAGTACCTGAACTGCGACTAGCTGTTACACCTCCTCCCTCCCCCTCCCATCCCTTTTTTTGCTTGATTGTCAATCAGCTCCAGCGTTCCAGCCCTCAGAACTTCAGGGAATGCATTTTTGACACTTTGCACCGACAGATATATGAAAGGTACCATGTGTCTCCTTGACCTAGCAGCTATCTAACAGTGTCAGTAGTTTAGAACCTGACCAAAAACAGCCAAAAATCAGCCCCACCCAAAAATTTTGCATGGCGAACAACCCAAAGACTACAAACAAGTTAGATTTGGTCGTATTGGGGGAGATTGATCAAACATGGTGCAAAGTGAAACTGGCTCAGTTGCCCCTAGCAACCAATCAGATTCCAGCTTTCACTTTCCAAAGAGTCTGTGAGGAATGAAAGGTGGAATCTGATTGGTTGCTAGGGGCAACTGAGCCAGTTTCACTTTACTACATGTTTGATAAATCTCCCCCATTGTCTTTTTCAACCTCTTAAATTTTTATGGGCATGACATGACAGCCAATTTTCTGCCATTTTGTTAGATACCCAATTTGTCAATGTACACTCTATAATCACAAAATCTTAAAATAATAACTGCTCGGGAGGCTGAGTGTATTGCAGGGATGGGCCCTCTAATGCGGTGGGCCGCATAGCAGCCGTTATGGGTGTAACAGTGGTAGTTACACCCCTGGCAACTACATAGTTTACGCTATATCCCAGTGGCTCAACTGGACCACATTAGCCCTAACTCTATATCATACCCCACATAGGTTTGGGACAGAAAAGATAAGTCACCTAGAAGTTGCTATAGAACACGCTCCTCCAGGACGCCACCACCCCGAAGCGTGTTTCGTAACCCTCGTCCGGGGGTAATGACGTCCCTCAGGATCTGGGGTTAAATACCTGAAGCCACCAATCACTTTCCATTCTTTAATTAATCTCTTGTGGTATATCGCCGCATGTTTAGCTGTTCCTCCTCCACACACATCCTGCCGCGTGGCCACCCAGAAGTGACGCCAAGACGTCAATCACGACTGAACAAATCAATCATGTGACCGCCCATCATGCAGACGCCCTACCCCGGTTTGTTGGCCGCTATGGCAACAAGGGTAGAGTGGTCAGCGAGCGTGCGCACTGCCGCGGTACCCTTATTACTGAGTGCAGTACATTGGTGTTCCATAGGGACCACATTACATCCATACTGTTCGCTCTACCTAAAAAAGAAATGTATTGTGTAATTAAAGTTAAATTTTATGTTAAGTTTATCTTATAATGAAAAGTGTTAATGGTCATATTGTCTTTTTCAACCTCTAACATTTTTATTGGCATGACATGACAACCAATTTTCTGCCATTTTGAGCAGAAAGTCTGTCATGTCTGCCATGCTGATGGGAGGAGAATTCATGGATGAGAACCAATCAAATCCAGATCAATCCATCATTCTTATTGACCAAAGGTGGACAGATCCTACTAAATCTGAAATCAGGCTAATATAATGCCATTCACAATGTCGCAGGTCTTATACTCGCTAATGGCGAAAATTGGAAACTGATGAGGCGGTTCACCATGTCAACACTGCGAGATTTCGGGATGGGGAAGAAGACAATAGAGGATAAGATTAATGAAGAATGTGTTTACTTGGTAAAAAATATCTGCTCCCACCAAGGTAACTATGACACCAGGGTCATCCCGGTGGCACAAGATCACTCCAAAAAATCTTAACTTTGGGCAAATGTCCATGGTTTGTTGACTCGATAATGATCATGGGAGAAAAAATATATATTTTTTATTAACCTAATATATTTTCTCCAAATTCCAGGAGAAGCCTTCCAGGATGACAAGATAATGAATGCAGCTGTAGCCAATATTATTGTCTCCATTATTCTCGGCCATCGGTTTGATTATAAGGATCCACTACTTGTCAGGCTTCTTCAGTTAACGGATGAAAATTTCAAAGTTGCCGGCAGCCCTATGGTCTTAGTAAGTTTGTAATTGTCATAGCTAATTTATGGATGAAGTTAGGATTAAAGTTTTTAGGCCAACCAACATGGTGGACTTTTTCCAGAAATAGTACTACACTTGTCTATGGTTGGGTCAGGTTTTGGAGCTCCATTCCAATTAAACAATTGGAAGAAATCTACAATACTACACACAACCTGTAGACGGGTGCAGTTCTATTTTCGGAAGAAAGAAGCCATGTCTTTAGAGTACTTGGAAAACTAGCATTAGCATAGCCCATACTAACTTCTTTGAGCTCAACAATGTTCTTATATGCAAATTAGCTTGCTTTGTGCACTGGAGGCCACCCAAGCGCCCCCACTTTCCCCAGGTACCAATGATGCTTTTTTTATGAATATTCATGTGATGTTGCTCCCAGTCTGAATTATCATGAATATTGATGAAGTGGTGTCATTGGTGGATGGGGAAAGCGGTGTACTGGGCATGCTGGGATGGCCACCAGTGCACCAAGCAAGCTAATTTGCAGAAAAAGTATTTTGCCCCATATCTTTGAAACGGCGACACCGAGAACATCAATGAGCTCAGCATCACCCTCAACCTAGCCATACAAAAAGGTTAGTACAAGCTATATAAATGCTAAAATCCCTTTAATTCTTGCAATAGCTGTACATGGCAGGTAAAGTGAATCACGGTGTCAGTAGTGCATGTCAAGGAGTGGAACGTACTAGGAAACAAGTGAAGTTGATGTCGGCAGTAATGTGTGACGTGTAGGGTCACAGCATCTCCACAATGGCCAATCTTGTGGGGTGGCCTGGAGTGCAGGGGTTAGTACTGATTAAATGGAAGAATAACTGGTGAACCAGCAACAGGGTCAGGGGCACCCAAGGCTCATTGATGCATATCCATTCCTTGGACAATATATCACAGGCGGATATGCAAAAACTAGTACCATCCAGATGGAGTGAAAATTTGAGTTATAAACATTGACACAAGACTAAACATTACATATTAACTCTCGAAATAAAAGGAAAAGTAATAATGCATTTGGTAACATGGGTCTCATGGGCAGGATTTAAACAATTGGGGGGGGGGGGGGGAGAGGGGGGGGGGTCATTATACCAAAAGGGGATAGCTCACAATGAACAATTCCTATAACAAAGAGTCGGGAAGTCCCTATTACCGACCATTAGATTACTAGGTCACATTAACACAGTCTTATTTTTAATAGCTCTACAATGCTTTCCCATCCTTGGTACGATGGCTTCCTGGAAGTCACAACAGCATTAATAAGAATGCAGATGAGCTCAACAGGTTTGTCACGGAGACCTTCACAAACTACAAGAAAAGTCTGGATGTCAACGATCAGAGGAATTTCATCGAGGCCTTCCTGGTGAAACAACAAGAGGTAATGAAGAACCTTCCTTCTTGGTGCCTACTGTATGTGTGATAGACACAAGCTAGATCAGGGGTCTAGAGGGAGGTTCTAGAGTCATGTTGGTGAATAAACCTTTTTAACACCAGGTCCAGTATCTTTTTTTGTAATGATGAATTAAATAAATTAATAAATTAAAGGAGAAGTCCAAAGCCCAACATTTCTTTTGCAAAAGAGCCGGGGAGGAGGTGGCTGAACATACCTACATACACCTACCTTCCTAGCTCCAGTAAGGGTCCGCTGTTTGTCCTTCTGGTTCCCCGGGCACTTCCTGGTCTGAGCGGGGACCTGGGCCATGACATGTCAACCCCGCTCAATCAGTCAGTGGCAATAGCCGGGACCCGGGTCATGACGTGTCAGCCCCACTCAGCCAGTCAGCAGGATAAGGCCGGAGGCAGTGTGACTACATACAACTTCCCAATGCCTAGTTTGGGGTGCTAGGAGTGACAAGAGTATGTTTTTTTTAAATTGCCACCACACTGGAGACTATTGGGCACAGCGTTAGATACTGGGGCCAGCTTACACTCCACCAGGGAGGTAACCGGTTCCCCTTAAATTCTATTGTTATGCAGCCAATGGCTTGGCACCCAATTTTTTATCCAATACTGTAAGTTATTGACAGGCAAAAACATGGGACTTTCATGGAAGACCTGTATATGCCAGCTTAAATGTGTCATCTAGAGCTACAAAAACATGGCCACTTTGGGGCAAAAGCGGCCATGTTTTTGAAGTGCTTGATAACCCCTTTAACTACCAGTAACCATATGTGATTACAACCATATCATGGGTCACTATTATTTAATCTTCTCAATGTCTTCCTCTTGAAGTTTGCTGGTGTGATGGTGGGTCACAACACAAAGATGAAATGGCATTGCGTTAGTATTAGTATTAGCTTAACTACCTAGACTTGATCTCTGTATCTTGCAGGAGAAGCCCAGCCCTGAAATGTTCTTCCACAATGAGAACCTGACGCTACTAGTAACAGACTTATTTGGCGCTGGGATGGAGACCACCACTACTACTCTCAGATGGGGCCTCCTGCTAATGATGAAATACCTTGAGATCCAAAGTAAGTTTTATGGATCATTAAAGGGGTTATCCAGAGCTACAAAAACATGGCCACTTCTGTTCCACTCTTGTCTCCAGTTCAGGTGTGATTTGCAATTTAGCTCCATTTACTTCAATGGAACTGAGTTTCAAACCCCACCCAATCTGAAAGAAAGAATAAGATAAGCAGGAAATCTGTTGAATCATTGCATCTAATGGCACTTGGCTTTAGTTAATAGAGGGGCAGATCCGAGATGAATAGCCCTCATTAACCCGACCATCATCACTTTGCTTATATACAAACATATTGTATACATAGCAATGCTTCATATGTAGATGCAATTTATCCATAGACGCGTTAGGCTGCTAAAAATTCATAGTGTTTAATGTCATCAACACAATACAGACTACCTGTATTGTGACTGTAACTCTAACATTTCTTCTTCAATTTTTGTGGACTTCAAGACAAAGGATCTGCCACAGTCTTGGGGTCCTATTACACTGAGTGATTTTTAACGATTAACGACTAACGATAAACGATCACAAACGAGATAGTTTATCGTTAACCTGAAATCGTTCACCATATTACACAGAACGATGGTCATTAGATAAGATCGTTACTATGATCATTATTGCGATTGTTACTATGATCATTATTCCTTCTGATCGCAACAAAACAATGAACTATGTGTTATTACACTGAACGATTAGTGAAAAAAATGTGGAACTTGAGCGAACGAATGTGGAATCACAGCGAACGATTAGCGAACAATTAGAGAACAATTAACAATAATTTTAGGTTCAGATCTAATGGTACTTTTACACGGAGCGATAATTCGCCCGATCGCGCGATTAACCGATTTTGAATGAACTTTTTTTTTTTTTTTGAACGATCGGCGTTTAGACGGAACGATACATCGTACGGAATATTCGTATTGCGATCGTTTTGCGAACGCTTAGCCTATCTCACACATAGGGGAAATCGTTGAAAGACTCTTTACACTGAACGATCTGCGAATTTTTTGCGAACGATCAACGATGATTTGAGAGCATGTTGAAAGATCGAAATGAACGATTTTTTGCTCGTCGTTTGATCGTTCGATGTGTTTACACGTACGATTATCGTTCGAATTTGACCGTTATCGTGCAAATTCAAACGATCAATCGTTCCGTGTAAAAGGACCATAAATCAACGATCAACGGCATGCGAAAGATTTTTTGATCGTTGCCTGCAATTACACAGAACGATTATCGTTTAAATTCAAACGATATAACGATTTTTGCACAATAACCGTCCCATGTAATAGGGCCCTTAGGCTGAGCTCAAACACGGTATACTTTAGTCAGTATTGTGGTCCTCATATTGCAGCCAAAACCAGGAGTGGATTGAAAACACAGAAAGGCTCTGTTCACATAATGTTAAAATTAAGTGGATTCATGGATTTCCTGTTATTTTAAGACAACGGCTGTTGTATTGAAATAATGGCAGTTATTTACCATTAAATGACATCCATCCACTCAATTTCACCATTGTGTGAACAGAGCCTTTCTGTGTTTTCAATCCACTCCTGGTTTAGGTTGCAAAATACTGACTGAAATATACTGTGTGTGAACCCAGCCTTAGCCAGTCAGGACTTTGTAACTTTCCTGGTAGTGTACCTACACGGGCTCCCGGCCAGGACCACATATCTAACACATCCACTGGGAGCCAACCAGTGTGAGCCTTGTACTTTAGGTGATTGAAAGCACATCTCTGCATCACTGCACAGGTTTACCTTTCCATTGCCAGTCACAACAATGAGACTATAGTGACTGTTTAGTGGTAAATGTGAATGGTGTATATATATATAGAATCTTTCAATTTTTTGGAAAGGTATTATCCGGTTAGGTAAAATACATACAGACTCATCCCACCCAGGGCCGCTTCTGCCATGAGGCGGAATGAGCATTTAACCTCAGGCAGCAGATTCTGTAGTCCTGCAGGGGGCGACACAATGTTCCCCCTCCTTTAAGGGTTATCCAGCGCTACAAAAACATGGCCACTTTTCCCCCTACTCTTGTCTCCAGTTCAGGTGCGGTTTGCAATTAAGCTCCATTTACTTCAATGGAACTGAGATTCAAAACCCCACCCAAACTCCATCGCCCACTCCCCCCTCCTCCCTTCTGAGACGGTTCATGTCTATGGTCAGAGGTTTTTGCTCTCTGTGAGGTCGGGAGGGCCTCCTGGCCTCACGGGAGAAAAGCAGAGAGAAAAGCTCACACACAGTTATCTGTGTCTTCAGCTCAGACCTGGGAGAAGGAACAGAGAAAAGTAATGACATGTATGGAACAAATGGTTAGTCTCCAAGAAGGGGAATGATTCAGAATGTATTTTACCTAATCGGATAACCCCTTTAAGGACAGGTGCCCTTTTGGCAAAAATCCCAATATTATAACTGTGTATCCACCATTTCTTTCATGGCAGAAAATGTTCAAAATGAAATAGAAAAAATTATCGGGTCGGCTGTTCCTCTGATCAAACATCGCAAGGAAATGCCCTATACCGATGCCGTCATCCATGAGATCCAGAGGTTTGCAAATATTCTCCCTAGTAACATCCCACGCGCTACCACTCAAGATGTCGTCTTTAGAGGCTACTTTCTTCCAAAAGTAAGTCATACTTTACTGACATTTTCTGTGTTCTAAAAATGTCATTGGGGGCTTAAGGTTTGGCCGGGGGTATACATTGAGGCAATAGGCCCCGTGGAAAAAATTTGAATGGGGTTCCCCTAGGTGCTGGTTCCTCTTGGAGCTGGTGCTCTTGCCACTTTAAGGGAATTTATTGATTACTAATCTGTCAGATTAGTAAGTAGACATACAGGCCTCAGCACTTCAGAAGCTTGGGAACACCTCTTTGACACTTTGAACCAGGAAATAAAAGCTGTCAGGACAGGGGACTAGCTGCCCCTGCCCAATTACCTCGACTGCCCTAACTGGCAGCGGATAACTGGTCGATGGTCCCTTACTTGATCAGAAGTGACACAGAACGAGGACAAGACAGACAAACACAAACTCGTAGTCAGAATAGCAAGGTCGGCAACACACGGTCGGTAAGTACAAAATCGTAGTCCAAGTCCAGAGAATAGTCTAAAGTCAAAGTCAAATGTCAGAAAAACCAGGAATACAAAACAAAATATAACGCTAAGTCGAGATGACACTCAGGAACTGAAGCTCTATCACTGGCAGGGTACAACAACAGGAGTGGATACTCATGGAGCCTGAGGTCCTAGCCCCAGACGTGATTGGGACTGAGCCTCCAGGCAAGTTATTTATAATGTTTGGCATCTTTGCCACTCGGCCAGGCCGGTTACCAGGGATGCCACCAAGGTTGTCAGGGGGCCAGCCCCATGCTCCAGCAATGCTGGGAGCCTGGTGTGACAGCTACTGACAAAAGCATTTTCTTTGGTCTGGAAGCACAGACAGATATATGAAAGGTTACGTGTCTTCTGACTAAGGATAGTCCGAACCTTCCGAGGTTCGGGTTCGTATGAATCCGAATGCTCGGCATCAGATTCCCGCTGTCTGGCCGCTCCGTGCAGCGGGAGGACCGCATGGAAAACTGGGATACAGCCTATGGCTATGGCTGTATCCCAGTTTTCCAGGCGGTCCTCCCGCTGTATCCACCCTCTCCACGGAGTGGGCAGACAGCGGGAATCATCGGCAGGTTCGGACCGTCCCTACTTCTAACCTACCAGCTATCTAACAGTGTCAGTTTGAAACCTGAATTGCAGCTGACAAATTCACTTCTGGGGAAATAAGTCACCACCAGAGGTATCTGGCATCAGCTTACTCCAATCTCCCATTCAGTACACATGCCTCATCTACCGAGCAGAGTTTTATGGTGGTCAGCAGAGACCACTTTTGTTTTATTTTTTGATGATCTTTGTTTTTTTAGGGAACACATATTATTCCACTACTTACTTCAGTCCTAAGAGACAAAAATTACTTTGAGAGACCAGAAGAATTTTACCCCCAACATTTTTTGGACTCCAAAGGAAATTTTGTAAAGAATGAGGCGTCCATACCATTCTCGCTAGGTAAGCAAATCTTATCTATCCACGGAGAAGAAAGGGAACTCCGTCTTCTGATTCCTCCATGGAATTCCCTGGGTGCAGGCTATTGTATAACAGTGTTGCTGGGATATTAACCCCTTCAAGACTGGGGACAGGACTGTACATTTTTGGGGGGTTCCCGCTTATGGATGTACAGCTATGTCCTGGGATTAAACAGTCGCAGGAGCTGCACCTGTGCCATCCACAGTGGATCCGAAGTGAATCCTAGCGGCGCTTCGATCCTGGCAGTTAAACCTATAGAGCAGGGGTGTCAAACTCAGGCACTCCAGCTGTTTCAGGCATGATGGGAATTGGGAAGCTTTGGCTGTCTAGGCATGATGGGAATTGGGAAGCTTTGGCTGTCCAGGCATGATGGGAATTGGGAAGCTTTGGCTGTCCAGGCATGATGGGAATTGTAGTTTTGTAACAGCTGGAGGGCCTGAGTTTGACACGTCTGCTATAGAGGCTGCTGTAAGTGCGATCAGGCAATGTCATCAGGCAGTCAGATAGTCCCCATGGTAAAAAAAAAAGTAAAAACAAAAATGGAAAATAACACTAAAATAAATATAAATGAATAAAGTGAAATACAAACATAACCCCCATATACCCACAATGCAAATACAGTAATACCTCGGTTTTTCGAACGCTTTGGAACCTGAACTGCTTGGTATTTGAACGAAAATTTACCCA
Source organism: Dendropsophus ebraccatus (assembly GCF_027789765.1). Lineage (NCBI taxonomy): Eukaryota > Metazoa > Chordata > Amphibia > Anura > Hylidae > Dendropsophus > Dendropsophus ebraccatus. Next base: position 126,147,390 of record NC_091459.1, on the reverse strand, counting down.
GAAGTAGTGTTTGGAATTCGAACTTTGCTCGGTTTTCGAACGTTTTTCGAACATTTTTGCGAGCGTGGATGGTGGGTTGTACCTGGCGAGTTAAGCAGTGGTGAGGCTTCACATACAGTACAGTGCTGTATAAGACTGCTGGAGTGCATATACAGTGCAGTAGTAGTACAGGCAGTCCAACACCATCTCCCATACATTACAGTACTTGGATGGGGGGACGCTATACAGTAAAGGATGGGTAAGGAGTTGGTGACTACTGTACTATAATTGCTGGTTCTGATGAACATTTCTTATGTTTAATGTCCTGTACAGTATAGTGCTGTTCTGTAATGTCCTGTACAGTATAGTGCTGTTCCGTACTGTACTGTAGTGATTATACTGAGCACTTATCAGTGTAATAAATGAGTATTGTAGGTAATTATTGGTGGCTGCTGGACCCAATTATTTACATTTACTGTACATTATTTCCTATGGGAAGACACTGCTCGGTTTTCAAACTGCCTTCCGGAACCAATTAAGTTCGAGAACCGAGGTACCACTGTAATAGGAGAAAAAAAGAAAGAACATTGTACAGATATTGGCCAAAATTTACCACTATCCTAAAGTACAGTACAATATGAAAAAAAAAAAATCTGTTAAAAAATAGATCCTGGTTCTTTAAAGGACAACTCCGGCCAAAACTATTTTTTAATATGTTATTACTAATGAAAAGTTAGACAAATTTCTAATGTACATTAATTATGGGAAATGCACATATAGGGCTATATTCCTTAATTTAGTAGATCAGGGAGACTTCAGATTCTCTAAAAAACCGTGACGTCACGAACAGGGGGTGTAATTACAATGGAGTGTCCAGCAGGGGCGCACTATATATAGAAGTCAATGAGTACCATTGACTTCTATATATAGTGCGCCCCTGCTGGACACTCCATTGAAATTACAATGGAAGTGTATGTAAGTGTAATATACAGTATGTTTTTACAGTACATGTTTATACAGTAAAGTATTTATGGAATACTTTGGGGAGCAAGTGTCCTTGCTCCCCAAAGTAATCCATAAATGTAATCAGTCAGTACATTAGGAGGGCACCGAGCAGGGAGGGAGAAAAGTGCATCTACCTCCCTCCATATTATGAGCAGATAATGGGGGAGTAGTTCCTGTGCTATGACAATAACGAACGCTGCCGCCGCCGCACCGCTGCTTGTCACAAGGGCTTCAGGATGCCCCCTCCGCCGCTCTTCCTCCTCCTCCTCCTCCCAGCTAACAAGTTCTAGCTATCCCGCCGCTCATCGCCACCGCATACAACCGCTTACAGCCTCTCTCCGCCGCTTACCGCCGCTGCTCTCTGCGCCCAGACACAACTTCCCGGTCCGCACTGCATGCCGGCCGGGAACAGGAAGCACCGGGAGCGCCGTGCTTCCTGCGGGGTGCGGGTGCTTCCTGTTCCCGGCCGGCATGCAGTGCGGACCGGGAAGCGGTGTCTGGGCGCAGAGAGCAGCGACGGTAAGCGCCGGTATGCAGCAGGATAGCTAGAATTTGGTAGCTGGGAGGAGGAGGAAGAGCGGCGGAGGGGGCATCCTGAAGCCCTTGTGACAAGCAGCGGTGCGGCGGCGGCGTTCGTTATTGTGATAGCACAGGAACTACTCCCCCATTATCTGCTCATAATATGGAGGGAGGTAGATGCACTTCTCTCCCTCCCTGCTCGGTGCCCTCCTAATGTACTGACTGATTACATTTATGGATTACTTTGGGGAGCAAGGACACTTGCTCCCCAAAGTATTCCATAAATACTTTACTGTATAAACATGTACTGTAAAAAACATACTGTATATTACACTTACATACACTTACATTGTAATTTCAATGGAGTGTCCAGCAGGGGCGCACTATATATAGAAGTCAATGGTACTCATTGACTTCTATATATAGTGCGCCCCTGCTGGACACTCCATTGTAATTACACCCCCGGTTCGTGACGTCACGGTTTTTTAGAGAATCTGAAGTCTCCCTGATCTACTAAATTAAGGAATATAGCCCTATATGTGCATTTCCCATAATGAATGTACATTAGAAATTTGTCTAACTTTCCATTAGTAATAACATATTAAAAAATAGTTTTGGCCGGACTTCTCCTTTAAAGGCCAAAATTAGCCCAGCCCTGAGAGCCATAAATTGATTAACTGGTGTTGACCTGACTCCTCCTACCAATGGGCAGCATGAAGACTATTCTGTTGGTCAATGGGACTCCAAGGAGTCGGACTCCCACTGATCAAATATATACAGGTGCTTCTCAGATCAGTGGTCTCTGACCAAGGTTTCATGCCCTGGTTGTGGCTGACACTAGGTTGCCTAGCATCTACTAACCATGAGGGTACCATGAATGATGCAAAGAAAATGACTACCACCAAGATGGTCTCCTCTTCATGAGAAGATTCTTTTTGACCTTTTGGTAGAGTTCCTTTGTACCATGCCGCCCCAATACCTTAACCTGGAAGCTTTGGAAGCTCAAATTTGTGTGTTACATATTGTTCTCTTCCTTTATTAGGTAAAAGAAGTTGTGCTGGGGAGAGTCTTGCAAAAATGGAGCTTTTTCTCTTCTTCACGACCTTACTACAAAAGTTCACGTTCAAGGCGCCACCTGATGAAAATCTGCAGCTCATTCCGGCCGTTGGGTTGACGACTCCTCCTGTAAATTACAGAATTTGTGCTATTCTTCGCAACTAAAATATCATTGATGTCTCCGGTCACCACCAGAACTAGGTCAATATTGGAAGAGGCCATTGGGCTAAAAGCATGTTATGGGACCCTTCACCAATCACATTATAAAATACATGGCTAATATAAGCTGCCCATACACATTAGGAAATTATTGGTAAATCAGCTCAATATCAATAAGAACGTTGACAATCTATACCAGTGCTCATGGCCCAACAACAGGTCATGTTTCGAGGATTTCCTTAGTATTTCACAGATGATATAATTATACTCAGTGCATCAGGTATTATCACAGGTGTTCTTTGTATGGGAAATCCTCAAAATGTGACCTGTTGGTGGACTGGACTTAAGAAGCACTGATATAGAGTGTATGAGAGAAGCTCGACTAGTCCCAGTAATGGGAATATTGGGGGATATTGATTAGGACTGGCATTCTCGTACACCAGTCCCAAACAAAGACCTGTCCCCATCTACCCAGACGGATTTACTAACAGGTGCACAACTTTAAGTAAAGCTGGTGGGACCTATGCCTGACTGCAGAAATCATCATCAGATTTCATCATGGTTTACGCCAGGTGTAAACCATAGTAAATTAAGTGTGGCAAGAGCAACCCCCCCCCCCCTGCCCACCTATCAGGAGAGCCACAGAAAATGCCGAAATCCGTGCCCTTTCCATGGAACATGCCCATTGTGTTTCATCATGCCCAATCCTAAACCAGAGCCATTGGATTTTACTAGGTAAAGTAGTTATCTCAAGATTAAGGGGGTTAGGGTATTTTTTAGTATAGTGCACGGGGAACCACCTCCCCAGCTCCCTCCACAACACCAGTTTCATGCAGCTTGGATAAACAGACTTCTGGATTTGGTGACACAGTGTCAAAGGCCATTCAGTGTCCCACCTCAGCCACGGATTGGCTGAGCAACGCTATGTCATCCAGTTTCTGTACCCAGACGCTTACTGCAAAGGAGACCAGAGCTGCGTCCTACACTAGCAGGAGGATAAATGTGTGAGTTTTTTTTGTTAAGTCCCCCCCCCCTTCCTGGGCACTATATTAAAAAAATACTCTTGCCCGTACAACCCCTTTAAAAGTTCTGACCCAGCCACCTGTTAGCCACTTCTCTATAGCCGAACACTGTAATCCCCTCTGTACTCACATCTCTACAGCCAAGCACTGTACTCACGTGTCTACAGCCAAGCACTGTACTCACGTGTCTACAGCCAAGCACTGTACTCACGTGTCTACAGCCAAGCACTGTACTCACGTGTCTACAGCCAAGCACTGTACTAACCTCTCTACAGCCAAGCACTGTACTCACCTCTCGACAGCCAAGCACTGTACTCACCTCTCTACAGCCAAGCACTGTACTCACCTCTCTACAGCCAAGCACTGTACTCACCTCTCTTCAGCCAAGCACTGTACTCACCTCTCGACAGCCAAGCACTGTACTCACCTCTCGACAGCCAAGCACTGTACTCACCTCTCTATAGCCAAGCACTGTACTCACCTCACTACAGCCAAGCACTGTACTCACCTCTCGACAGCCAAGCACTGTACTCACCTCTCTACAGCCAAGCACTGTACTCACCTCTCTACAGCCAAGCACTGTACTCACGTCTCAACAGAAGGGGCACTGTAGTCACCTCTCTACAGCCAAGCACTGTACTCACCTCTCTACAGCCAAGCACTGTACTCACCTCTCTACAGCCAAGCACTGTACTCACCTCTCGACAGCCAAGCACTGTACTCACCTCTCTACAGCCAAGCACTGTACTAACCTCTCTACAGCCAAGCACTGTACTCACCTCTTTACAGCCAAGCACTGTACTCACCTCTCTACAGCCAAGCACTGTACTCACCTCTCTACAGCCAAGCACTGTACTCACCTCTCTACAGCCAAGCATTGTACTCACCTCTCTACAGCCAAACACTGTACTCACCTCTCTACAGTCAAGCACTGTGCTCACCTCTCTACAGCCAAGCACTGTACTCACTTCTCTTCAGAAGTCCTATAAAAAGTCCATGAAGCAGAGGCTAAGTAGGTGCACTGCTGCTTTATTCAGTTGAGGGACATAGGAACTTTGTGTAACCTTTGTGTAAGCAGTGGAGGTCACAGCAGTCAGTCCCCTATCGATCATCATAATTTATACGCTTGGCACAGACCTTTTATCATTACATACATGTATATGACTTTTATATTATGTAGAAATAAGGAAAATAAACTCCTGTAGCAGTGTATATAGCATATACTGTATACACTTCATTTTGGATAAAATGGGTGTTCTGTGCTTTTTCTGTGTTTTACACTAGATAGTCACATCCCTGTTATGTAAGATTGTATAAAACACCCCAGCGGCATTACTTGCAGTGTCACCAACACTCAGGCTTGACCTTTCTCTTCACATACTGCCTGATTGGCACCAAACGTCAGTTATTTTAAGGGGGTAAGAAAATGCACAGCTACTTTCTTGCAAAAACAGCACCACCCCTGTCCTCAGGTTGTGGGTGCTATTACAATTCAGCTCAATTCCCTTCAATGGAACTGAGCTGCAAAATCCATATCCAAACTGAAGACAGAAGATGCGCTGTATCTGGAAGGAAACAGACATGTTATTCTAGGCCTGGATAACCCCTTTAACAGCTGACATACACTGTGGCAGAGAGCAGTCCATGCCATTCATTTCAATGGTTGAACAAAGTCCCCTAGTGACTCGGTTCGACCTGCAAACACTAATTTTAATTATATATATATATATATATTTTTTTTTTTTGAATGGCGCGGTCGACTGGATTAGAGTCCTTATACATCAACGTATACTGCACTACGTGACTCTGTTGGAGCACTGAAATGAATGGCATCTGTTTCTCTCTGCCACATTATACGAGAACAGGAAACCAATAGATATCTGTGATGGAGGCCCAAAACCTTACCCTTATTTACGCCATAAAATGTGCACATAGCCATAGGGTTATACAGCAACCAGAAGGCAATCATATGTATATTTGCAGGACACGGTCAGACCTCCTATGGTGTTAATCGGGATGGGGAACCTGTAGACACCCAGCGGTTGCAAAACTACAATTCCCATCATGCCTGGACTGGACAAGAGCAGTCCAGGCATGATGGGAATTGTAGTTTTGCAATAGCTGGAGGGCAGAAGGTCCCCCATCCCTGGCATAAATGTTACTAAGACTATTGAAGGGTCTTATGGAGGTTGCAGAGTTGCCCCTTAAGTTTTTTGTCCTATACTTTGCACTTGTTCTAATTGACTGTCTACACTCATTGAGTTTCATAAGTCTAATTTAAATATTTGCATAAATTTACTTTGTATGTATAGCAGGAGACACTATAGACATCCAGTGCATGTAACCTATGGCTCAGCAGCTGTCAGTGACTACAATAACGCTGCACAAGCCGGCTACAGGTCACAGGGTGGGTGTGTCACACGGAACCCAATCCACGGCTTCTCTTCCCGGGGTGGTACCTGTAGGCTGGACACCGGAAGTGACGTCCTAGCCGTCGCGGAGCACGCCGGGATTTGTAGTTCTATCCCGTTTCCTGACAGTGTACAGCTTGCAGGACATAAGGTGAGAATGTCACTTTGTTATGGGCGGTCTTCTGTATGAGATTATTGGGGTGACAGGGCAGACTGAGCACAGGTACCCTGTCTGTATGGGGTTACATACATCTCCACACCTCGGAGGGTGTAGGGTAGTCATGCATTGTACTGGTAAACATGGGGCTGTGTGCAGGTGCTGTATTCCTTACAGTATATAAGTTATATGTGCACAGTGACTAGTATGATTGTAAGCTCTTGTGTTCCAGGCTGTTGTTTTTTTACGCAGCTCTTTTCACACATTTAAAGGAATTGTCCACTTTTCTCCTCTCCTTATCAATGCATAACAAAACATCTTACAATATACGGTCTCCTGATTTTGCATCATTTTCAAGATCTCTGCTTGCTGGCAGTGAATGGAAGCTTTTTTACTATGTTACTATTTTGTGCATGTCAGCAGACTTCATTACAGTGTGTCAGTCTCTAGACAATAACCTCTGTCCAGCGCTGGATGTCTGGGCTTGCTGGGACCTGTAGTTACCCAATAACCGGAGAGGCGCAGCTTGGAGACCACTGCCTTAAAGGGACGACCTTAAAGGGATTCTGATCAATTTAAGTCGGACATTCAACCATCAGCCATTCTAATCTGGGAAGCAGTGTAGTGCCATGTATACCCTCAAAGGGGCGCCATGGTTACAGACCATAAAAACCTCAGTGTAATCATATCCTTCAGTCCTACTACGTGTGTGTAACCATGGTGACACATAGATCTGCCTGGTTGTAGTATACATAAAACAGCAGGGGTAATAAAAAAATGGTGGCAGAGGTGAAGAGTCTGTATATAAGTTTATAAAGCTAATACAATACAGTATACGGGAAAGATATGATCGACACCTCTGGAGTATAGAGCACCCCCGCTCTGGAGGACCTGCCTCTTGTAGGGTGTAATATGAATGGGGTCCCAGCAGTCATGGAGGTGTTGTGAAGGCTGCTATGACAGATGTCAGAGGATAATATCGCAGGGAATGGAAGCAAAGGCTGGAGGTGAGCGGCATCCGGCCTCTAATCACCTGGATGCTGTGGTAGCCATTGTCCGCAGATTGCAAGTGGTTTAATTTCTGGTATTAGAGCTAGGTGTAATGCTATTCTCTACCCATGTCTGTCACCTATCGAGAGCAGCCAACATATGGGAGAGATGGAGCAGGATTAGCACCAGAGCCTTGGTAGAAATGGATATGCAAAGAAAAGCCTGTGGAGCCTCATTGAAGAGTCTCAAAACACAGAATTAGCCAGGTATCCCTCCGGGAAGGGCCAGTCCAAGGGGTGGCTCCTGTAGGAAAACCACCAAAACCACCATATTAAGTGGCCCTATAAGTCATTGTAATGACAAGGCAAAAACCAAGGCAGGTTCCATCCACAGACAGCTGTTTCGGGGTGTTGCTCCTCATCAGTGTGGAGCAGGATTCTGGCTAGGTGGGAACAATGCCTAGTAGAGCCATAAGAGAAACAGATCGCTGATCTCCCCCTAGCCAGAATCCTGCTCCACACTGATGAAGGGCAACACCCGAAACAGATGTATGTGGATGGATACCTAGCCATGGTTTTTCCCTTGTCATTACATTGACTTATAGGGCCACTTAATATGGTGGTTTTGGTGGTATCCTTACAGGAGCCACCCCTTGGCTAGGTCCTTTCTGGAGGGATATCTGGCTAGTCCTGTGTTTCGAGGCTCTTTAATGAGGCTCCACAGGCTTTTCTTTTGCATATTCATGTTTCCCAGGGGGCAATGCACCTAGGATTTCACTTCATTATGGAGCACCTTCTCTAGCAGCCGGCAGTGTTATCGTTCGGCTGGTCTCCCTGAGATCCGTTATCTGTTTCTCTTATTGGTAGAAATGGAGCAAGATCAGCACCCGAGCCTTAGCCGGTGGTATATAAGAAGCAGGCTCAGCTTCTAATCCTTGGTAGCTAGGTAGATACGGAGCAGGATCAGCTCCTGAGCCTCGGTAGATATGAGAGAAACAGATCACTGATCTCAGGAAGACCAGCCGAACGATAACACTGCTGGCTGCCGGTTAAAGCGCTTAATGCAGTGAAATCCTAGGTGCCTTGCTTCCTGGCAAAAGAAGAGCCTGTGGAGCCTCATTTAAGAGTCTCAAAAAACAGGGCTAACCAAATATCCCTCCGAGAAGGACCCAGCCAAGGGGCGACATTTGTAGGGAAACCACCAAAACCACCAAGTGGCCCTATAATGGTGCGTTTACATGGAACGATTATAGTTCGAAATTTTGCAGTAACGATGGCATTTGAGTGATAATCGGCTCGTGTAAACACAGCAAATGATCAAGCGACAAGCGAGAAATCGTTCATTTTGATCTTTCAGCATGTTCTTAAATCGTCGTTGGTCATTCGCCAAAAATACGCAGATCGCTTCGTATAAACAGTCTTTCAAAGATTCACCCTATGTGTGAGATGGGCTTAAGCGGTCTTAAAAACAATGGCAATAACGATTTTTCTAACTATTTATTCGTCTAAACGCTGATCGTTATAAGATCGTTACCAAATTGTTGCTTCAAAATCAATAAATGATCGTTTGGGCGAATTATCACTTTGTGTAAATGGCCCATAAGCCAATGTAATGACAAGGGAAAAACCAAGGCCAGGTATCCATCCACATACAGCTGTTTCGGGTGTTGCCTCTCATCAGTGTGGAGCAGGTCGATATAGAGCCTTGGTAGATATGGAGCAGGATCACCACCTGAGCCTTGGTACATATGCAGCAGGATCAGTCCTGGAGGCTTAGTAGATATGGAGCTCGGCTCCTGAACCTGCTCTGTATGGCTTTAATGTCAGTGGAGATCAGAATAAACTTGCTGTGGATTCTAATTAATCCTCATTTTTTTGCAATGCCCCTTCCTGTCTTGGTATCAGAACCCCCACGCCCCCCCCACCTACTCTGTAAGGAGGTGCTTGTCTGTAGTAGTGACTGCAGCGTCCTGACTGCCCAGAGTTACAGCACGCATCTGATAGTAAATTCCTCTGCATCTCTATGTCTCAGGGAACAGATTCCTCCCGGGCTCTCAGGACCCTCTACATGTCCAGCTGCTGCTGCAGGTGAGGTGTGCAGCCGCCCCCTCCCCCCGGCCGTCTCATTGTGAATGTGTGTGACCCGGAAATCCTGAAAGAATAACTCATTTGTTAGTGTATAATATGGCATTAGTATGTATGTACACGGTAACTACACTTTGTCACTGATGGGGTTAATCCCAGTATAATATTACCTTTTCCGTTGCGTTCCAGCTCCACCTGCTCAGACTTCTGTTCATTGTGGGATAATGCTGAGGGTGAGAGCGCAGCATCTGCTGCTGGGGAAGATTTGCAGGAACCAGCGCCCCGGTCTCCCCGCTCTGCCAGCCCTCCTCAGGATCAGCAGCGGCTGCCTCCCCTCCACACGGAGCAATCAAACCTTACATCCAGAATGGGCAGCCCTGGCCAAGAAGCAGCTGAAAGGGAAAGATCCAGAGAGTCTAAGATGGCACACGCCCGAGGGTATAGTGATCAAGCCTCTGTACACCAAGAGGGACACCACCGAGCTGCCCGAGGAGCTGCCGGGGGTCAGTCCCTTCACCCGAGGCCCATACCCCACCATGTACACACACAGACCCTGGACTATCCGCCAGTACGCTGGATTCAGCACCGTGGAGGAAAGCAACAAGTTCTATAGGGACAACATAAAAGGTAAGTGACTGTAAATGAGTAATCCGCATTAATGAGTCCTGATAGAGTATTAGATATTCTGCTATATCATATTATCAAAGACAAGACAGGACAACATGTGCTGCTCCTTCTGTGTGTCTCTGTATGTTTAGTAAAGTTGTTGTCAAGGATTGGAAAAAAAAAAGTGTCTGCTTTCTTCCAAAAAACAGCGCCACTCCTGTTCTCAGGTTTTGGGAGGTGTTACATTTTGGCTCCGTTTACTTCAATGGAACTGAGCTGCAAAAAAAACAGTGCGTAGGAGGGAGGCTGGTTCTTTAAAGGAGGAGTCTGGCAAAAATGTTTATTAAAGTATTGTATTGCCCCCCCAAAAGTTACACAAATCCCCAATATACACTTATTACGGGAAATGCTTATAAAGTGCTTTTTTTCCTGCACTTACTACTGTATCAAGGCTTCACTTCCTGGATAACATGGTGATGTCACTTCCTGGATAACATGGTGATGTCACTTCCTGGATAAAATGGTGATGTCACGACCCGACACCCAGAGCTGTGTGGGCTGTGGCTGCTGGAGAGGATGATGGCGGGGGACACAGGGCACTGGAGGGACACTGAGCATCACCATGTTATCCAGGAAGTGACATCACCATGTTATCCAGGAAGTGACACCACCATGTTATCCAGGAAGTGAAGCCTTGATTCAGTAGTAAGTGCAGGGAAAAAAGCACTTTATAAGCATTTCCCGTAATAAGTGGTATAATGGTAATTTGTATTACTTTTGGGGGGCAATACAATACTTAAATAAAAATTTTCTCTGGACTTCTCCTTTAGGAAAGCATATCCTGGAGAACCCCTTTAACCTCTTAAGGACGCATGATGTACCCGTACGTCATACGCCCGTAAGAGGTGTTCAAAGCGGGGCCGCGGTTCCGGGTGCCCCTTGTAGCCCGGGGCCGCGGATATTAGCGGTCCGATCGCCGTGCCCACTAATACAGTAATCAGATGCAGCTGTCAAACATGACAGATGCATCCGATTACTGGATGCAGCATTTCCCTGGTGTCTAGTGGGTAAGATCGCTCCTCCGGGACGTTATCCCGGAGGAGCAATCTCCGTTACTGAAGCCGGCCGGGGACCGCTTCAAGATGGCGCCATCCCCGGCTCGGCACTCGTTTGTTTTTGGCTGCAGCAGCCGAAAGCAAACGAGTGCCGATCTTATTGATCTTTGCTGTATAACTATACAGCAAAGATCTCAATGAGAGATCAAAGTGTATATACTAGAAGTCCCCCAGGGGGAATAACCCTAACCCCAGGGGGGATTAACCCTAACCCCAGGGGGGAATAACCCTAACCCCAGGGGGGCTTCTAGTATATGTGTAAAAAAATAAAAAAAAGTATTGTTATTAGTAAAAAGCCCCCTCCCCTAATAAAAGTCTGAATCACCCCCGTTTTCCCAGGTTTTAAATTAAAGTAAATAAATAAATAAATAAACATGTTTGCTATTGCCGCGTGCGTAATCGCCCGAACTATTAATTAATCACATTCCTGATCTCGCACGGTAAATGGCGTCAGCGCCAAAAAATCCCAAAGTGCAAAATTTCGCATTTTTGGTCGCATCAAATCCAGAAAAAAATTTAATAAAAAGCGATCAAAAAGTCGCATATGCGCAATCAAGGTACCGATAGAAAGTAAACATCATGGCGCAATAAATGACACCTCACACAGCCCCATAGACCCAAGGATAAAAGCGCTATAAGCCTGGGAATGGAGCGGTTTTAAGGAACATATATCTGTTAACAATGGTTTGACTTTTTTACTGGCCATCAGATACAAGAAAAGTTATACATGTTATATATCGTTTTAATCGTAACGACTTGAGGAACATGCATAACAAGTCAGTTTTACCCCAGGGCGAATGGCGTAAAAACACAATCCCCCCCCCCAAATGAAAGAAATGCGTTTTTTTTCAATTTCACCACACTTTGAATTTTTTTCTGGTTTCGCAGTGTACTTTATGCAAAAATTCAGCCTGTCATTGCAAAGTACAATTAGTGACGCAAAAAATAAGGGCTCATGTGGGTTTCTAGGTGGAAAAATGCAAGTGCTATGACCATTTAAACACAAGGAGGAAAAAACGAAAATGCAAAAACGAAAAGTGGCCCCGTCCTTAAAGAGTTAAGAAGGCACTGTAACGACCACAAACTTGCCATAGATCAGTAGTACAAGTGGATATAAGAAAGTTTGTAGTATATCTTATCAGACAAAATACTTCCTTCCCTTTTTATCAAACATCCCTCACCCCGTTAAATTGTGTTCCACTCTGAACAATTGGCTCAATGCTGTCCTATAGCCAACTCGGGAAGTAAGTTAAAAAACAAGGCAAGTCTATGGAGAGGGGAGAAGAAGGGACATTAGGCTCCACCCACCAAATGTAGATGAACTAAAATGACAGATTAAAGGGGTACTCCACTAAAGCTGCTTTACTCTGTATCATTACAGTCTATGGCCCTGCATTCTCGCAGTGGATTTTCATCCTGCTGTGACGGGCTTGATTAACTATTTAACTGCCGTGAGGTTGAAAAATAGTTAACAGCCCATGCTTACCTGCCCGCCATCCCCCGACACACTCCGGCTTCAATCTCCGGGTCCCGGCACACTGACAGCCTACTTGGCTGCGGCGTGACAGCTCACTCATTGGCTGAGCGCTCTGTAATCCACGGAGGTTACAGAACAGTGGACTTGCAGCCCTCGCGGTGTCATGTATCAGTATGACACTGGGAGAGCTAAGAAGTGTTTTGCGGGACTTTTCTGACACAGCCGCGCGGAAGGTACACTCTGGTAAGGAATAGCACAATTTCCAGACTGTTGGATATTGCATTAACCGTTTAGCTGCCAGTGCAATTTTTCCACTTGCTTATAAGCTCCTGACCACCTGAGTGTGTCACAGCCCAGCCATTGCTTTTAGCGCTAAAAGCGGTGGTCGGAAAGTGGTCGGGTCAGGCAACTGCTATCAAAAATACAGCGAGAGAAAGGGGCCAAACTTTGCAAGGCATTTGAACAATTGCTTTCTTTTGCATTCCCTATCACCCTCTTTAAAGGGAATGTGTCCTCAAAATTTTCTTTTACTGATTAGAGTCAGACACCATAAGGCTCCGTGCACACGGAGCAAAAGTGGCGGAAATCTGCGTCGAAATTCTCTGCCGCGGAATGCTGACAGCATCCCTGTCATAATGACAGTCTATTGGAGGCTCGCGCAGCCCAGACTGTCATTATGACAGGGAGGCTGGCGGCATTCCACAGCTGAGAATTCCGACGCAGAATTACGCCACACTTGCTCAGTGTGCATAGAGCCTAACTTGTTCTTTTAAGCTAATCTGTTTCTATTTTCTGACTAATTTTTTTTTTTAAATTTCACTATTTTTACATTGTTATGGGGGCTGCCATATTGCCTGGACTTTTCTTAACAGCTTTTAGTGAAATGCTTTGCAGTAATATTCATAGACATAGACGACAATAGACAGACTCTGTTCACTTGAAATGAATGTAAAATGTAAAATATCATTATGCGCGCTTTGTGACCTTTAAAAAAGGTCATTCCACAGGCAGCTGCTATTGTCTCCTCTATCTACTGGTGTCACATGTTGCTGCAATGCTGTACAGATCATTTTACAGCAGCCTTCTCTTATCACCACAGACACCACAGGAAGCCTCAGCTTCGTTTTTAGCCCCAGTGGTAAGAATAACCTAGATAGAAAAATGGAAAATGAGACAAAATATCACCAAAAATTCTTTAAATATTGGTTTAACATAAAAACATTATTTATACAATAAGTCATTTTCTGACACATTCCCTTAGAGGGGCACTTTGAGCAATTTTGCATCTAAGCATACTGGTTCCTTTGCCTCGGGGATGAGGTTCCATTCTAAGTTGTGCTCTGGGGCCCCATAGTTACTGGTCGGGCCCCTGCTCCTGATCAATCACACCTTTTTTGTCCTATATTTCCAATAACCTTTTGATTTTTTTTGCAGCCGGTCAACAGGGATTGTCCGTGGCTTTTGACCTGGCCACCCATCGAGGATATGACTCTGACAACCCTCGGGTTCATGGAGACGTAGGCATGGCTGGAGTGGCCATCGACACTGTTGAAGACACCAAGATGCTCTTTGATGGGATTCCTTTGGAGAAGATGTCAGTCTCCATGACCATGAATGGGGCGGTGGTCCCTATCCTGGCCATGTTCATTGTCACCGGGGAGGAGCAGGGTTGTCCTCAGGAGAAGCTGACTGGGACCATACAGAACGATATACTGAAAGAGTTTATGGTCAGGAACACCTATATATTTCCACCAGAGCCGTCCATGAGGATCATCGCTGATATCTTCCAGTATACGTCACAGGTGAGACCTTGTTAAAGAAGTCCAAGATGAGGAAAACATGGCTTCTCGTTCTAAAACAATGCCGTACCTATCCACAGGCTGGGCGAGTTATTGCAGCTCTGCTACATTCCCTTTAGTGGAGCTGAGCTGCAATACCAGACACAACCCACGCACATGGTTGTGGGAAGAAGCCATGTATAATCCTGTATAATCCATTCAAAACATAGTAGGGTGAGGGCATATTTAGATGGCCCCAGAAGTTTCAGACAACTTCCCTATGTGATGCCCAGCCTATCTGTAAATCTCTTCATTAATCCAAAACCCTCCTTATTAAAAGTGTCACTGTTACAGAAATCAATAGTCCAGGCGATTTTAAGAAACTTTGTAATTGGGTTTATTAGCTGAAAAAAGCATTTTTATCATGAAAAAGCAGTTTGAAGCTCTCCCCCCTGTGTTCATGGTTCTCATATGGAGAGGGGAGGAGTGGAGGGAGATGAGGCGCCAAAACAGGACAACAAAGAGTTAATTTACAGCTACATCACTGGCCTCTATGACCGGTGATGACCTCTCTGACCTCCTAATGACCTCTCTGACTTTTCTGCTGCCGACTAATCTCCCTTCTCCCTCCTCCCCTCTCCATAGATTACACAGGCCACGATTGATGTAAAAGAGTGGAGATTTCCTGATAATGAGCAGTGAATGAGAGGGGGTGGGGGCTGGGAAAAGTCTTTTTGAATGCAGATAATGGCATATTTGCCTAATAAACCCAATTACAAAGTTTCTTGAAATCGCCAAATACGACAGTGACACTTTAACCCCTTAACGACATCGGGCGTAAACTTACGCCCTCGCGCCCTGGTACTTGGCGCATCAGGGCGTAAATTTACGACCGATGTTTCCCCGATCGCTGCGTGTTCGCACACAGCGATCGGGGAAGATGGCCTGCTATAAATCATAGCAGGCCATCTTAGCTTCACGGCACGGGGGGTGGTTAACACCCCCCGTGCTTACGATCGCCGCTATAGGCTGATCAATTCACATCAGCCAATAGCGGCGATCGGAACCTTTCCGGGTCATCGGTGACCCGATGACCCGGAAAAAAATGGCGGTCGGTGCTGTCCGAGGACGGCACCGACCGCCATTACTGTAAAAAGTAATGGTGGTCACCGTGCCACCGGCCCGATCGCCGTGAACGGCTGTCCGGTACCGGCCGCCCGTTCACGGCGATCGGGCCGGTGGCACGGCGATCAGAGTCCCACAAAATAGTAAATACCTGCCCTGGACCCCTCAGCTAGGTAGCCGAGGGGTCCAGAGCAGGTATTTGTACATTACTCACCTGTCCCGGGCTCCTGATCGGCGTCTTCCGGGTTCGCGGCTTCCTCGTGTTCGTTCGGGTCTTCGGCTTCCTCCGTGACGTCAAGTTCGGCTTCTCTCGGCTATTTTTGGCTCCAGCGTCGGCTTTTTCCGTATTTTGCGCTCTGCTGCCCTCTAGCGGCTGATATGTGTAATACAATTATCAGCAGCTACAGGGATGTTCAGAATGTAGAAAAAGTTTTTTTTTTTTTTCAAATTTTTTTTTTCTATTTTCCGCACCCTATCGCCGCTGAGTGTTGATCAGCATCGCACGAAAGTGCACTGCTAATCAGCAACTCCTGCTTTTTGGCGTAGGGTGTTTTTTTTCTATATTCTACTGCCACGGTCTGCTGATAAGTGCCGCACATAAGTGCGGCATTTATCAGCAACTCCTTTGTTGGCGTAGTTTTTTTTTTTTTATACTTACTGTAAAAAAACACGTAAAAAACACTACATTACACCACACTACATTGAATAAAGTTTGACACTACACCACTACATACCCCATATACCAATCCCCATATAAAGATGGCCCCCAGGGTGTTTTCGGCGTCAGAGGGATACGTTATTGCCTCCGACACCGAAACAGCCAGTGAGGATGAATGGGGGGATCCTTCTTTCCTCCATTCATCCTCATCATCCTCATCATCCAGTGACGTGTCTGGGGGTAGCATAGCGTACGCTGCCCCCCAGACACGTCTTTTCCGCCAGTACCGTCCCAATAAGAGATGACGGTATGGAGTGAAATTCTACAAACTCTGTGAGCGTACCTCAGGGTACACTTACAGATTTAGGGTACGTGCACACTGCGGAATGGTGAAGGATAACCCTTCGTGCATTCCGCAGCTGGCACCCACCGGCGGACTGATGCGGGCGTGCATCTCCGCCCGTGTCATAGACTCCATGTTATGCATGGGCGGATTCCATCGTCCGTCCAAAGAATGAACACGTTGGACGGAGAGCGGAATCCGCCCATGCATAGAATGGAGTCTATGACACGTGTGGAGATGTGTGCCTGCATCAGTCCGCCGGCGGGTGCCAACTGCGGAATGCACAAAGGGTTATCTGTCGCGATTCCGCAGTGTGCATGTACCCTTAGAGTGTATGTAGGAAGGGACACCCGAATGCAGCCCCCAGATGCCCCCTCCCCCCCCCCATCCTCGGAGTTAGTGGGGACATCGTCCGGGAACTGATCTTCCCACTGCTGGATAAAGGTTACCACCTGTACGGGGATAACTTTTATACCAGCACCCCCTCTTCCGGTCCCTCGCTGCCTGAGCTACTGTAGCTTGCGGCACGATCCGAACATATCAGAAGTAGTAATAGCGCCCTAATATTTAGCAGCCATGGAGCGGACCCAGCGCTTCTGGATATGAAGGACCCCATATCGCACCAGGACAACATTTTCCAGGTGACGTCCC
This sequence comes from Dendropsophus ebraccatus, assembly GCF_027789765.1. Lineage (NCBI taxonomy): Eukaryota > Metazoa > Chordata > Amphibia > Anura > Hylidae > Dendropsophus > Dendropsophus ebraccatus. The sequence continues at coordinate 126,130,255 of NC_091459.1, read as the reverse complement.
CCACACTGGAGAAAGGGAGACCCCAGAAGATGTGCAGAGTGTGGCGTAACAGGGGGATCAGGAAGGACGCCATTTACCAGTGTGACACCTGTCCTGATCCCCCCGGCCTCTGCATACAGGATCGCTTCAAGGCGCACCACACGTCACTGGGGTTCTACATTATCTAAATTCTGTCCCTTATTCCTATTTCAGGGGTCACGTTGATCCAGGGATTATTCTGATCGCCATTATGGAGTCGGGAAGGAATTTTTCCCCTGTGATGAGGCTACTGTCGTCTGCCTCACGAGGGTTTTTTTGCCTTCCTCTGGATCAACACAGATTGAGTTTGATGGACACCTGTCATTTCCAACTTTATAAACTAATAATTGGCCTAATACCCCCAAATAAATTAGAATTGTCCCTTTTCCCCAGCTAAGTAGGTATGGCCGCCATTCCCATTAAAGGATGCCATGATGCAATTACAAAGCCTCTGTGCGGCCAGGACAGTAGAAACCCCCCACAAGTGACCCCATTCTGGAAATTACACCCCATAAGGAATCTAACAAGGGGGGCAGCGGGGATATGGCCCCCTGGTGACGGACACATTTGGGACGTGAAAATGAAAAAAATTGTATTTTTTATTTTCTCGGCACATGTTCTACGTAAGTGCCCGTCACCAGTGGGGTCCATATCCTCACTGCACCCCTTGTTAGATTCCTTATGGGGTGTAGTTTCCAGAATGGGGTCACTTGTGGGGGGTTTCTACTGTCCTGGCAGCACAGGAGCTTTGTAATTGCGACATGGCCTCCATCCTCCATTCCAGCCTCTAAATGGCGCTCTGTCCCTTTGGTGACTTGCCCTGTGCCCATATGGCACATTATGCCCACATGTGGGGTATTTTCGTACTCAGGGGACACTACCCTACACGTTTTGTGTTCATTTTCTTTTTTAACCCCTTGTGGAAATGGAAAAAAATCAAGGCTAGACCAACATTTAGTGTAATTTTTGTAAAATTTTTACTCTAAATCATTAATCTTGTCATGATTTTTTCATTTTCACAAGGGGTTAAAAGATAAAAAAAACATTTAATGTGTAGCGCAATTTCCCCTGAGTACAGAAATACCCCACATGTGGACATAAAGCGCCATTCGGGTGCAGGGTAAGCCTCCAAAGGGAAGGAGCGCCATTTGGTTTTTGAAGGCTGGATTTGGATGGAATGGATTTCGAGGGGCCATGTTGCATTCAAAAGGCCCCTGTGTTGCCAAGACAGTTGAAACCCCCCACAAGTGACCCCATTATGGAAACTGCACCCCTCAGGGAATGTAACAAGGGGTGTAGTGAGCATATGGACCCCACTGGTGACGGGCACAAATGTGGAACAATGTGGCGTGAAAATGAAATATTAAATTTTTACACTATAATGTTGGTTTAGCCTTGAATTTATCTTTTTCACAAGGGGTTAAAAGAGGAAAAAAAAAAACAAAATGTGTAGAGCAATTTCCCCCGAGTCCGTAAATACCCCACATGTGGACATAAAGCGCCATGTGGGCGCAGGGCAAGCCTCCCAAGGGAAGGAGCGCCATTTGGATTTTGGAGGTTGGATTTGGCTAGAATGGATGATGAACGCCATGTCGCATTTACAGAGCCCTCGTGCTGCCAAAACACTGGAAACCCCCCACAAGTGACCCCATTCTGGAAACTGCACCCCTCAAGGAATCTAACAAGGGGTGCAGTGAGGATATGGACCCCTGGATGACGGGCACATTTGTGCCATGAAAGTGAAAAAATGAAATTTTTTACTTTTACGTCACATTGTTCCACATTTGTGCCCATCACCAGTGGGGTCCATATGCTCACTGCCCCCTTTGTTAGATTCCTTGAGGGGTATAGTTTCCAGAATGGGGTCACTTGTGGGGGGTTTCCAGTGTCTTGGCAGCACGAGGGCTCTGTAAATGCGACATGGCCCTTGAAATCCTTTTCAGTGAAATTCAGCTTCCAAAAGCCAATTGGCGCTCCTTCCCTTTGGAGGCTCGTCCTGCGCCCCCTTGGCACTTTATCGCCACATGTGGGGTATTTCCGTACTCGGGAGAAACTGCGCTACACATTTTGTGTCTTTTTTTTGCCTCTTATCCCTTTAAGAAAATGAAAAATTGAAGGCTAGAACAACGTTTTAGTGTAAAAAATAAATTTTTCTTTTTTCACGCCATATTGTTCGGAAAATCTGTAAAGCACCTGTGGGGTCCAGATGCTCACCGCACCCCTTGTTACATTCCTTGAGGGGTGTAGTTTTCTAAATGGTGTCCCTTTAGGGGTCTTTTTCAGGTTTTGGCACCCCAGAGCCTTACACACTTAGCTTTTATTTCTGTGACTCCCCTAAAGGGTTAAAACACTTTCTGGATATGCTTTTGCAGAGTTTGGGGGGTGCAGTTTCTGAAATGGGGTGCTTTGTGGGGCTTTCTAACATACAGGCCCCTCAAATACACTTTAAACCTGAACAGGTCCCTAAAAATATCTGATTTTGAAATTTTACTGAAAATTTGGAAATTTGCTGCTAATGTTTTAAGCTTCCTATCGTCTAAAAAAAAAGAAAGATAGTTTAATAAATGCCGCCAACATAAAGTAGACATGTTGCTAATGCTATTTAATATATAATTTATGTGGTATAACCACTTTCTGTATACGCAAAAAAGTTTCAAAGTTGGAAAAATGCATTTTTTCAAATTTTTTCACGTTATTTGGGTTTTTTTCATAAAGATTCGTTATGAGTATCGACTCCAATTTACCAGAAATGTAAAGTACAATATGTCACGAGAAAACAATCTCAGAATCAGCCGGATAGGTAAAAGCATCCCGAAGGTATTAATGAATAAAGTGACACTGGTCATATTCATAAAATTTGTCTCTGTCATTAAGGCCATTTCAGGCTCTGTCCTTAAAGCGTAACCGTCATTTCAGGGTCATTTTTTTGAAAACATTAAATATCAACAGTTCAAGCGATTTTAAGAAACTCTGTAATAGGTTTTATGTACTGAAAGAGTTAACTTCTGGACTAAAAAAGCAATCTCCCAGCCTCCCCCCTCACATCAGAAGAAGCAGGATTTCTGTCTCCATTATGTGGCTATGGAGAGGGGAGGGGCTGTTAGGAGTGACTGAGCACGGAGGATTTCTGCACAGCACAACACCCTGCAATCTTCTCTCAGTAAATTCATAGATAAGCACTGACCTTTCTGAAACCTGAATTTAGCGTTTTAGGTGCCCAGACAGTCTACAAACAGCTGACCTTCATGTCACCTCTTCCTGCTCCCTCATCTCCCTCGGCCCCTCCCCCCTTCATAGGCTTACAATGGAGAGAGCAGAGCCGTCTTCACTGGCTTCTCTGTAATGAAGGCGGATTTGCCTGATAATGCACAGATAAGAAGTCAGGGGGGGAGGCAGGGAGATTGCTTCTTGAGTACAGAAGGAGGCTTTTTTGGCTGATAAAACCTATTACAGAGTTTCTTAAAAACGCTTAGACTACTGATTTCTGCAATAAAAAAAAAACATGACAGTTACGCTTTAAGGGGTTAAGAAAAGCAGCTCTAAAGTCTTGGCCACTAGGTGTCTCCCTTCTCTGCCATCTGCTGTCCACTGCCCGTTGTTAGGGGATTTTTGTCTGTAGTAACGGCTAGATCAGGACAAGTTAATGGAAGTGGGGATGGGGCTTACCATGTGCTTTGTGTAGGAGTGAGCCTGAGAAAGTCTGGGCAAGTCTGTCTGATGTAGATAATCCACACTACTCTTTAAAGGTAAATCAAAGCTTTCTTCTCATTTCTGACTATCCATAACCATCAGGTAAGCGATCCCTTGTGTAAGTACCAGTGTATCCACTGCTATATGTCCACAGTGCTGCAGTAATCTCCCCCCCCCATCTCCCTTTAGCTTGTGAACAACAGCAGCTCAGTGTTTATTTTAACTCTTTCCTTGCTGTAATCTCGATACTCACTGCCTCTGTTTTACCTCTTTCCAGCACATGCCAAAATTTAACTCCATCTCAATCAGCGGGTATCACATGCAGGAGGCCGGTGCCGATGCCGTTCTGGAGCTGGCGTATACCGTAGCTGATGGCTTGGAGTATTGTCGGACAGGGCTGAAAGCTGGGCTGACCATCGATGAATTTGCTCCCAGGTTAATATTCATTTAACTCAGGATCAGTACAGGATAAGTAATGTAATGTATGTACACAAAGACCCCACCAGCAGAATAGTGAGTGCAGCTCTGGAGTATAATACAGGAAATAACTCAGGATCAGTATAGGATAAGTAATGTAATATATGTACACAGTGACCACAGCAGCAGAATAGTGAGTGCAGCTCTGGAGTATAATACAGGATGTAACTCAGGATCAGTACAGGATCAGTAATGTAATGTATGTACACAGTGACCCCACCTGCAGAATAGTGAGTGCAGCTCTGGAGTATAATACAGGATGTATTTGAGGATCAGTACAGAATAAGTAATGTAATGTATGTACACAGTGACCCCACCAGCAGAATAGTGAGTGCAGCTCTGGAGTATAATATAGGATGTAACTCAGGATCAGTACAGGATAAGTAATGTAATGTATGTACACAGTGACCCCACCAGCAGAATAGTGAGTGCAGCTCTGGAGTATAATAGACGTAGCGAATATACAGTATTTTCAGGTATAAGCAGTGACACTTGGGTCTCGTCATTGTCCCCGCTCAGGTTGTCCTTCTTCTGGGGCATTGGAATGAATTTCTACATGGAAATAGCAAAAATGAGGGCAGGTCGGAGGCTGTGGGCTCATCTGATAGAGAAGAACTTCCAGCCCAAGGACAAGAAGTCACTGTTACTGCGCGCTCACTGTCAGACGTCTGGATGGTCACTTACAGAGCAGGTGGGGGCGCTATAGTCACGAAGGGCATCCTGTATAACACACTCCGTTATATTGTTGGTCCTGGTCACATGATCCCTCTTGTACATTGGCAGGACCCTTATAATAATGTCGTCCGCACTGTGATCGAGGCCATGGCCGCTGTTTTCGGGGGCACCCAGTCGCTCCACACTAACTCCTTTGACGAGGCTTTAGGTCTGCCCACCGTCAAGAGCGCACGGATAGCTCGCAACACCCAGATCATAATTCAGGAGGAGTCTGGGATTCCCAAGGTGGCGGACCCCTGGGGTGGGTCCTACATGATGGAGTGCCTGACCGAGGATGTCTACCAGGCTGCCTTGAAGGTGAGGATCTGTAACTGTCTGTGTGTCATGTACAGATGTACAGATGTAGCAGAGCTGACCTGACACAGTGTAACATTAACCCCTTGTATGTCCTTCCTCCTCCGAGCAGCTCATAGATGAGATAGAAGAGATGGGTGGAATGGCCCGAGCCGTGGCTGAGGGAATCCCAAAACTGCGCATTGAGGAATGTGCGGCCCGACGACAGGCCAGGATTGATTCAGGTGAGGAACCACATCGATATGTACAAAAATATACAGTACAGCAATAATATGGATGACCAGGAGATGGCAGCATAGTGTTATAAGCAAGAATATGGATGACCAGGAGATGGCAGCATAGTGTTATAAGCAATAATATGGATGACCAGGAGATGGCAGCATAGTGTTATAAGCAAGAATATGGATGACTAGGAGATGGCAGCACAGTGTTATAAGCAATAATATGGATGACCAGGAGATGGCAGCATAGTGTTATAAGCAAGAATATGGATGACCAGGAGATGGCAGCATAGTGTTATAAGCAAGAATATGGATGACTAGGAGATGGCAGCACAGTGTTATAAGCAATAATATGGATGACCAGGAGATGGCAGCATAGTGTTATAAGTCTACCATCCATGCAGCCTTCTACTAGCCTCTGCTACATCTGCGCTTTCTGGATGAATACATAAGGCCAGTGAAAGTGAACTGAACGCAAAAGTTACATGTAGGACAGGGATGGGGAACCTTTGGCCCTCCAGCCGTTGCAAAACTACAATTCCCATCATGCCTGGACAGCCAAAGGCTGTCCAGGCATGATGGGAATTGTAGTTTTGCAACATCTGGAGGGCCTAAGGTTCCCCATACCTGTCCTATAATATATATTAAAAAATGTATAGCTTTGCTTCCAGATATACGTATAGCAGTCATATGACCAGTGAGCAACTTGTCAGGTGACCCTCGGTTTGTAGACGTGCGCAGGTAGGAAAGTAGAAGAAAGCAGGTATAGGGGCCATATGGTCTGTGTATAGCCGGGTAAGACATGGGCACAAACACATACAGAGTAGTAAAGAGCAGGCTGGTATGAATCTGAATTATTCATTAGTGTCTTCACTCCAGTTATGGAATTGTGTTCATGAACCAGGAAGCTCAGGCTGAACATGGATCAGTCTATATAACGTCCTGATATTTAATCTACAGGTTCTGAAGTAATTGTGGGTGTGAATAAGTACCAGCTGGAGAAAGAGGAGACGGTGGAAGTTCTCGCCATAGATAATACAGCTGTCCGCAATCGGCAGATTGAGAAGCTGAAAAAGGTGAGGAAAAAAGAGAGGGGTAAGTGTGACCCAAACCCCAGTACTGTAGTGTAAGACATCAAGGGTCCTAGAGGTCGCACTGCCCAAGCCATAGGCAGTAATTCTTGTATAGAGGAGCAGTATTATAGTAGTTATACGACATGGAGAGAAAGGAGCTGTTGCACATCACACCTATGGCTGACACTAATGCCACTCGAGTACATTTAAAAACCAACGCCAGGATGTCAATATATAATTTGATGAAACCATATTGCCCCATGTACCACGTGCAGGTCCCTTGGTTCACACGGGTCCCTACACGAACTCACCACCGTGTCGGTCAGCTACCGTTAACCCCGCAAAGCGTGCACAAACAGGGAAGGGAGGCCATGGAATGGCTGTGCAACCCCAATGTCACAGGACCAAACCCAAAGTGCCCCCCCCAAACCCAGTTGGCACTACCGGCGGAGAAAGCTGCCACCAAACAACACAAGTGTGAATATGCTCTTGTACTCACCATTACTGCTGCAGATAGAATGGGAAAGATAGAAGGTACTGACATGTGAGCACAGGTGTATCCTGCTAATTTGGGTCATGTGGGTCTTGTGAAGGGGAGTGCCAGCTGCTCAGAAAAGGGAGAGAAATAAAATACGACATGGAGAGAAAGGAGCTGCTGCACCTCACACCTATGGCTGACACTTATGCCTCTTGGCTACATTTAGGGTACAAACACACACACCGTATACTCAGCGTATTTACTTCTGCGATACGCAGCAAATATGCAGCAGATTAGATCTCAATAACTGAACACAGCATCAAATCTGCACCATCAAATCTGCTGCATATCTGCTGCGTATTTGCTGCATATCTGCTGCGTATACGCCGTGTGTGTTTGTACCCTTAAAAACCAACGCCGGGATGTTGGTATATAATTTGATCAAACTATATTGCCATATTATAGTAGTTATATTCTACTCCACCCCAGTGCTGTATCTGCATACAACAAAGGATCTGCATGACTGGTGAAGGACGCATTTTTTTTTTTTTGTCTACTGGATCTCTTGAGAATGATCTATGGAACGGTCTGATACGGCAGAGCACCACTATACACTTCACTGAACTCCTGTTTAATGCTTAGCTTGTTTGTTACGCAACTACAACACTCATTATCGGGCTGAAACAGTGCCGGCTCAGGTTTCCTCTAGACCTTTAGAGCATTTTATAGTAGTTACATTTGAATATATATTGTATGTATGGAAATGAGTATGAATAAATAGAATGAATTAGCGATAACAAGGTAGACAATGTCACTGTGGTTGTGTATTGTTTGGCCTATGCCTGTGTATGCGGATGGAGTCGTAGACAAGTACATCATACATACCACTAAAATAATGCGGTTCACTATACACACAGAGAGAGTTCAGGGCTTTATAATTCCTTTCAGCAGATATAAGAGGCTTCTCAATACTTGACTATGTAAGTTTATTGTTGCAGAACATGAGAGGCTTCATAAGTTAATGGAGATGTTCATTCCTAATGGTGCTACAGAACATAGTAGAGCTATATACAGCTGTATACAGCTATTGTCAGAAAGCCAATTGAGAGCGAATAAAGCACCAGTCTTACATATGCACTGCCTCCCCATTTACTTGGGGGATGAAGGACCTCCATCCTTGTGATTGGTGGGTGTCCGATTTGGTGGGTGTCCACCACGATTTGCTCATCATTCCTTCTTGGTAGACAATAACGTTTATTCTTGGAATATTCCCTTTAACGGCAGTTATTGTATACTGTGATACTGTGCATGTATCTATGTTATGTCTCTGGTTCTTCGATTAGAGGATTATAGCAGTTAAAGGGGTACTCCGGAGAAGAAAAAAATATTTTCAAATCAACTGGTGTCAGAAAGTTATATAGATTTGTAAATTACTTCTATTTAAAAATCTTTAGTCTTCCCATACTTATCTTCTGCTGTATGTCCTGCAGGAAGTGGTGTATTCTCTCCAGTCTGACACAGTGCTCTCTGCTGCCACCTCTGTCCATGTCAGGTACTGTCCAGTGCAGTAACAAATCCCCATAGAAAACCTCTCCTGCACTGGACATTAGTGAACTCATTACATATGCACTCTAATATTTGATAATCTTCAGGTGTAGTAGTAGACACCTGATACATACATTCAGCATAGGTGGCCACCCATTTAGGCCATGAAGTAATATCATAGTAATTGCTGCTGTTCTCAAGGCTTTTTAATGAGACGTTAACATTGGCAGCAATTAAAGGGGCACTCCGGGGAAAATGTATTTTTAAATATGTTATTACATAAAGAAAGTTATACAAATCCCTAATATACACTAATTATGGGAAAAGCACATATAGTGATATTTCCCTCAATTTAGTAGATCAGGCAGGCTTACCTCTTCAAAAAAAACGTGACGTCACGTCGCAAGTTAATCCACCAGCAGGGGGCGCATAGAAAAGTATAGAAATGGCATAGACGTCTATTCTCCCTCCCTGTGTGGGTAATGTCCCCTCTCCCTGCCCGGTCCTATTACATCTGCTGCGGTGGGGTGAGCGCTCCTTATCCGACACTCACCCCAACTAGCCGCCCGTCTCCCCCCTACCCGGTCCCGTGCAGGAGCGCTCACCCTCCGCCCAGTCCCGGCGGGGTGAGTGCTTCTGCACCCCCCCCCCCCCCAACTTGCCGCCCATGATCTAAGCCAGCCAGCCGCCCGGTCCTGGGCATGAGCGCTCACCCGCTGCCTCGTCCCCTAAGCAGCTGCACCTACTGCCAAGCTGCTTGCTTCATCGTGCACGGGACCGGGCGGTGGGGTGAGACTAGCTCAGATGAAGCAAGCTGCTTGGCAGAAGGTGCAGCTGCTTAGGAGAATATGCACGAGTGCTCCCCCCGCCGGGACCAGGTGGCGGGTGAGCGCTCGTGCCCAGGACCGGGCGGCCAGCTGGCTTAGATCATGGGTGGCAAGTTAAGGGGCGGTGCAGGAGCACTCACCCCGTCGGGACTGGGCGGAGGGTGAGCGCTCCTGCACGGGACCGGCTAGGGGGGAGACGGGCGGCTAGTGACCACTCACCCCACTGCAGCAGATGTAATAGGACCGGGCAGGGAGAGGGGACATTACCCGCACAGGGAGGGATAAATAGACGTCTATTCCCTTTCTATACTTGTACATGCGCCCCCTGCTGGTGGATAAACTTGAGACGTGACGTCACGTTTTTTTTGAGGAAGTAAGCCTGCCTGATCTATAATTAGTGTATATTAGGGATTTGTATAACTTTCTTTATGTAATCACATATTTAAAAATACATTTTGCCTGGAGTACCCCTTTAACATTTTATTGATCACCATTTATGAAGATTTTCCATTTGATTTTGGTATATGGCTGTAAAATATTATACTCCATGTCCGTCTTCAATTTATGTTGTTTACGCGTCTAAAAGAAAAGTTGGACAAACTTTGTTCATGTTCTTTATTAAAAATCATCTGTAGTTTGTGTACACAGCTCCTATGGAGATCTATTCGTCTCCTTGGTAACAGACTACAAACACGCTCTGTGTAGTCTGCACCCTGTGTATTTTTATCATTAGTATTATCATGGATTGTGATCAGATTTTACACTGATTTCTGCATGAAATACACGCTAGAAGCTGCATCATATCAGACACAGGTGAAGGGAGTCTGAGGAGTACTTTATAATCTCTATCTGGTTGGTCTCCTTTCATGCCTTTTTAGTAGGAAGTCCCCCCAGTTTTAAGCTTAGATTACTCTGCATTTGGGAAACCTGAGCGATCAGTTGTGATCTGTCCAGAATTTCCGGGAAAGGTTCACTATTGTTGCAGCGCCACCGCAGGAGATATAAAGTATTGCATGGTTCCCATTTTAATCAGTGGCCATGGTCCTCCTGGCATAGAAGATGATGGTTCGAACAGGTGGGGATAGGATATTCTTTCTATAAATCTTACAGGGTATTGTTTTATCCTTCCAGGGTAAGGCTATTATGCAATATTTATTGTATCTCATGGTTTGTCTGTCTTTTAGGTCAAAGCCAGCAGAGACAGTGCTGCCGCAGAACGCTGTTTGGCTGCACTCACCGAATGTGCTGCCACTGGTCAGGGAAACATACTGGGACTTGCAGTGGAAGCCGCCCGAGCAAGGTGACCCACTTATGTATTCTACCCGGTAACAAAGAAACTAATGTACAAGGGTGGTTTTAATCCATAGACTTTTGGGTTATGGGCCTGGCACGATTCTGTTGCGCCACTCTTCAGGCGTAAACTTAAGATCACATTTGAGGGACTATGCTTTACAGTAAGCCTGATGGACATAAATGACACTGTACAGATCCTGTCCCATTGATATAATTGGGACCTATTACTGAGCGTGCCCTGTGACCTTCACATAGGTCATTCCACAGTGAGGAGGAGGAGGCTGAGCTGTGAGCTTTATCTATTGTTACCTTTCACTGCAATGCTGCACTTATCACTTTACAGCTGCTGCCTCCTCCTTATCACCACAGTCAGCTTGATTTTAAGCCTAGCAATGATAACAAAAGCGGCAAGATTTAAGTATTATTTTTATAGATAATAAAATGGAACTTTAGGAGAAAAAATAATCACCAAAAATATGTTTTACAGAACATTTTAAATTTAAAGTGTTTTTTTTTTTTTGTTGTTGCAGAAATCAATAGTCCAGGCGATTTTAAGAAACGTTGTAATTGGGTTATTAGGCAAATATGCCATTATCTGGATTCAAAAAGACTTTTTCCAGGCTCCCCCCTCTCTCTTATTCACTGCTCATTATCAGGAAATCTCTACTCTTTTACATCAGTCGCACCCTGTGTAACTTATAGAGAGTACAGGGGGGAAATTAGTCACCAGCAGAGAGTAAAGAACAAAGGATTACACAGTGGGAGCCGTGTGAAAGCCAATATTTAGAGGTCAGAGAGGTCAGTGCTGACTGTCAAAGGAGATGTAGCTGTAAATTAACTCTTTGTTGTCTTGTTTTGGTGCCTCATCTCCCTCCACCCCTCCCCTCTCCATAAAAAACATGAAGACAGGGGGGAGAGCTTCAAACTGCTTTTTCATGATAAAAATGCATTTTTCGGCTAATAAACCCAATTACAAAGTTTCTTAAAATCGCCTTTACTATTGATTTATGCAAAAAAAAAAAATTAAATGACAGTGACACTTTAAACAATAGGTGATTTTCTAATGATACATTCCCTTTAATATTGGAATAACCCCTTTAAGTTTGTATTCTGGAACTTGCTGAGATTTGGACCTCACCTTAAGACTTGCACTGTGCTTCACGTAGATTCATAGACAGTACGTTGACTCTGCTGGATGCACTAACACGTTGGAGTCGGCTTTGAATCTCATCCACATTGAAGCTGCTTTGTCGTCTCCCTCTAGCCCATCACTGCAGACATGAGGGTCCATGCTGTCTCATTTGACACTCTGTCTGTTTCTATGACCCCTGACACATTTGCACAGGGTAATTGGATGGACAGTGAGTGACATGTAATGACATTTCCCAGGAGACCCCATTGACCTTGATGGAATATACACACACAGCTGATAGTCCTCCTGTCATTCCCTTATAGATGGAATGAAGGCACCTTGCGAACAGATAAGGTTATTTACCTGTCAGATTGTGCACAATTCTCTTTAACTTTTTTTTATCAGACTAGGTGCCTAAAAAAAAAACATTAGTTTCTTGCATGCTATAGCACGTGGGCCTGCAGGCTCCATTCTTATCTAATCACAAGAACCCTGACACTTCCATTTCCACAGACTAAATGGAAGAACATTGACTGACATGAAATGACATTTCCCGGGTGACCTCGGTGACTTGTACGCGATACAGACATAATGCGATTTTTAAACATTTTTACCAGGTAGTTACACTATGCCCACACTTTCAAGTAACTTTTTTTTTTGGAACAAGCTGCTTTATGTACATGAGGAGTAGCATTATTTCTGTACGGACATGGAGAGAAAGGAGCTGCTGCACCTCACACCTATGGCTGACACTAATGCCACTCGGCTACGTTTAAAAACCAACGCCAGGATGTTAGTATATAATTTGATCAAACCATATTGCCTCATGTACCACGTGCAGGTCCCCTGGATCACAACAGCCCCTACACTAACTCAACACTGTGTCGGTCAGCGACCACCAACCCCGCAAAGCGAGCGCAAGCAGGAAAGGGAGGCCACGGAATGGCCCTGCAACCCCAACGTCACATGACCAAACCCCAAGGGGCCCCCCCCCCCAAAAAACCCAGCAGTACTATGATGTCTCTTATACTTTGCACGCATAGAGGGGGATCCTGTCCCCCTGTATTGTTATAGCACACCCTCTACTGCAGGAGACTGGCTGCTATGATGTCTCCCATACACTACACACATAGAAGAAGCGATTCTGCTGTCCCCCTGTACCCATTATAGCACAATCCCTGGTGCAGGAGACTAGTTACAACAATGTCTCTCTTACTATGCACTCATAGAGGAGGGGATCCTTTACCCTATAGCGCTCCCTCTGGTGCAGGAGACTAGCAGCTATTATGTCTCCTATAAATTACACACTTAGGGTATGTGCACACTTAGTAATTTAAACGGAAAGTCCGTCGCGTAATCCGCCCCTTGATCATTCTTTGGTCAGAGAAAGGAATCCGCCCATGCATAGAATGGAGTCTATGGCACGAATGGAGACACGCTCGCCCGCCGCTGTCCGCGAGCGGGTGCAAGCGTCGGATTACGCGACTGACTTTCTGTCCTATTTACTCAGTGTGCACATACCCTAAGAGGGGGGATCCTGTCCCCCTGTATTGTTATAGCACACCCTGTAGTGCAGGAAACTAGCTGTTGTGATGTCTCCCATACACTACAAACATAGAGGAGGGAATCCTGTCCCCTGTAGCACACCCACTGGTGCAGGAGACTAGCTCCTGTGATGTCTCCCATACACAGGCAGACCTCCCCTACCTTTCCTAACTGACTCAGTTAGGGAGGTTGAGCGCCAGATAGTAGCAGATGCTCTTTAAAGGGTTTACTACTCCTTTAGATGCACCCTCTGAGTAATTAGAAGTCCTTTTGGAAAGATTCCTCAATCTAGACCTGCCAGTAAAAGCCAGAGCAGCCATTCTCTCCGGAGGAATATTGTATCACATGAATACCCATTGACTTCATTGGCCACTATTACATGCTCCTTCCCTGGAAATAACAGCTAAGCATAGGCGGTCCCAGAAGCACGACCTCCCACGAGGATTTACTCCCCAAGAAACCTGTTTGGCTTTAAATTAAGGTTTCAGGTGGATAAACCCTTTAAATAGCATCCTGTCTCCAGAGACCATTTCCCATTACATGAGCCAATCTTTATTTTCAGTGGCGATCACATTGAAATGTCATCTGCTCAGATCTGTAATAAAACCATTCGTATTGTAAATCCAGATGTCGATACGGAGGTAATCCAAGAATTCTGCGGAGATTTCTTATCTGTCACTATCCTGTCCGAGATAAGAAATGTCAGAGAAATGTCAGTATTTAATAGTGTATTATCCATCAATCCCATAACAGAGACCACCAACATTCTGTGTCTATGATGATCATCCATACTGGTGATAAGAAGCGATCAATTCACAGCATCATCAATATCACCAATCACAATACAACCGTATAGTACTGATGTCATATTGTAGGGGTAATATTACACTCCTGTGCATAGGGGCAGTATTATAGTAGTTATATTCTTGTATATATGAGCAGTATTATAGTAGTTATATTCCTGTATATAGGAGCAGTATTATAGTAGTTATATTCGTGTATATAGGAGCAGTATTATAGTTATTATATTCTTGTATATAGGAGCAGTATTATAGTAGTTATATTCGTGTATATAGGAGCAGTATTATAGTAGTTATATTCGTGTATATAGGAGGCAGTATTATAGTAGTTATATTCCTGCATATAGGGGCAGTATTATAGTAGTTATATTCTTGTATATAGGAGCAGTATTATAGTAGTTATATTCTTGTATATAGGAGCAGTATTATAGTAGTTATATTCTTGTATATAGGATCAGTATTATAGTAGTTATATTCCTGTATATAGGAGCAGTATTATAGTAATTATATTCTTGTATATAGGAGCAGTATTATAGTAGTTATCAACTTGTGGAGCAGGTCTGAGTTAGCACCAAAGTCCGTGTAGTGTCAGCTGTATACCCATGAGCTAGGATCATGTGCGTGAGGAATCTAGGCGATGGAGGGCAGCATAGGGGTGCAAAAAGCTATAGCAAAGTAAATATATTCCAAACGTAGGACGCCTCTGCTTTCACTTCCCCTCCCCACTCACGTCTGCCAAGACTGAATAAATGGATTGATTTGCAGCTACTTTTTGAGTGCAAGCTCTCTTTTCTACGTTTGGATTATAGTAGTTATATTCTTGTATATAGGGTGCAGTATTATAGTAGTTATATTTTTGTATATAGGGAGCAGTATTATAGTAGTTATAGTCTTGTACATAGGGAGCAGTATTACAGTAGTTATATTCTTGTATATAGGAGGCAGTATTATAGTAGTTATATTCTTGTATATAGGAGCAGTATTATAGTAGTTATAGTCTTGTACATAGGGAGCAGTATTATAGTAGTTATATTCTTGTATATAGGAGCAGTATTATAGTAGTTATGCCAAGGACAGAGATATAGTAGCCGGCACTAACTGACACTATGTAGTAACCACTAAACACAGCTACATGGAACAATAGCGGAACTTCGGATACATATATATAGCCTTGCCGGTGGTGCTCCGGTAGAGAAGAGGATCAAATGAATGAAAGGAGATAAATATCAGAGCACTCACCGATAAAAGGTTCTTGTGTATCAACGTCTGCCTGAGTTACCCCCGCACCTGATCCATCTACCCCTCCCTGTGATGTCGAGCTGAATTAATATATAGTATTATAGTAGTTATAGTCTAGCTCATAGGGGCAGTATTATAGTAGTTATATTCTTGTATATAGGAGCAGTATTATAGTAGTTATATTCTTGTATATTGGAGGCAGTATTATAGTAGTTGTATTCTTGTATATAGGAGCAGTATTATAGTAGTTATAGTCTAGCTCATAGGGGCAGTATTATAGCATTGTATATATTTTTGTGTCCATATAGTTTTTGTGTATGTGTTTTTCAAAGAACAAGGCTTTCGATCCGCACATTAGGGACAGAGTCTCTTTTTATCAGACATGTCAGTCACTCTGTGGTTCCTGCTTTCCTCCATCTCCCTTTGATGACTTCTTATGTCTGTTATCCCCTTAGATGCACTGTGGGAGAAATCACAGACGCAATGAAGAAGGTGTTTGGTGAACACAAAGCCAGCGATAGAATGGTGAGCGGTGCGTACCGCCAGGAGTATGGGGAGAGTGAGGAGATCGCCTTTGCCCTTAAGAGGTAAATACAGATAATACACTACTTGTATTGTGGACCTTCTCTCGCCCTCTGACGCTTTCTTATATGTAGTCAGAGCGCTGCGGAATCTGTTGGCGCTATACAAATAAATTTATTATTATTATTATGTAATTATCACATTTTCTATCACTGATAACCTATGGGGCAGGTACATGACAATGTGTTTCATTAGCCCTTACTTACAAAAGATCTAGCTTCCTTAATAATCTCTGACTCCCGTGAACCATGGCTGCATGAAACGTCATTATTTCTCATTAACATCTTCATGACTGAAGGTCATTGATGCACGGATGTCCAGGTCAAATTGAAGCAATGTTCCTCCCCGCCTTCTAAAAGCCATATCGCTTTTATTCTTCCACCTACAGTGCTGGTTGGGGCGTCATTTTTCATTGCACCATGATCTATAGTTTTTATTATTATCATATTAGTGTAAGAGAAAATTTTTGATTGTTTTTTATAAAAAAAAAAATTTCTAATATATATTTTTTTAACAATATGCAATTCTGGTGTTTGTTTTTTCCGCTTTTCATTTTACGCCGTCCACCGTGCGGGAACAATAATGTTATATTTTAATCGGACAATTATGCGATCGGTACAATTATCGGCAATCTGTGCATAGTCTGCCTGAGAGCAGACTCTATGCACAGATCGAAGATCAGACAGGAAGGAGGTTAGTGGCTTACCCCCGCCTGTTGGTACAAGTGATAGGGACGACATGGCTGCGGGGGTCCTGTTTAGTCAGTGACTACCTTAAATGCCATGTTCGCTATGCAACGCTCGGGTTAATGACAGGCAGCTGCGGGACCATGGCTGCCTGTCATTATGCCCGGGTCTGGGGACAGTAATGTCTGCACGGCCGATTGCATTGAAACGGCCCTGCATAAATTGAAACCCCTTAAAAATCAGGAATGTTTATATATGTTCCTGCTTCACAGGGTGTGTGTGCAGCAGGAACGTATATAGCCCTATGGCTGACGTGAAGGGGTTAAAAGAACTTTTCTCAATGTGAAAGCAGAGTAGATGGACAGATGGTCTTTTTCTGCTGACAGTCCTTTTTTTTTTTTTTTTTTTTTTTTTTTTTACCTATTACTGTGTCAGAATCATCTAGACCAAAGCTTTAACCTGTATCATTTAGTTGTCTGGCAGCAGTTGGCTGTCACCGGGTCTCAGCGGGGGCGACAGGTCAGCGCCTAATGGACTAAAGTGCCTAATCACTGATGGACGTAATACACGGCATATCTTCATTATTCACATATAAAGTGGGACCCTTATACGGATGGTAAGAGATTATGTATTGCAGAGTCCAGAGCTTCATGGAGAGAGAAGGACGGCGACCTCGTCTGCTGGTCGCCAAGATGGGTCAAGACGGCCACGATAGAGGAGCAAAGGTTATCGCCACAGGGTTCGCAGACCTTGGCTTTGATGTGGATATCGGACCTCTCTTCCAGGTGATGCTTTGTATAGTTCTGTAAACCATTACACAATCTCGGTCTGCTTTTCTTATTGCATTCTACAGGCTTGTTTACCTCATACATGTGAACACTCACCTTGGCCAAGCGTTTATGTGCCCTTATTGGAGTAAGACAACTGCCAGACTTCTCTAGGAGCAGCTTGTCTTTCCAACAACCAAAGAATCAGGGATTTAAAGTTAAAGGGGTTATCCAGTGCGACAAAAACATGGCCACTCTTGTCCCCAGTTCAGGTGGGGTTTGCAAATAAGCTTTATTTACGTCAATGGAACTGGGCTTTAAACCCCACCCAATCTGGGGACAAGAGTGGTGCAAAAGTGGCCATGTTTTTCTAGCAGTGGATAACCCCTTTAAGCAATCCTGATCCTTCTCTCCTCTGAGGCAGAAGGTACCATACACCTTAGACAGACAGTTCTTCCAAATTTACTAGGTTTGTCCGACTCTTCTCTAATGTGTATAGAGGCCATAAATGCTGTGAACTCTGCAACGTTGCTCCTGTTCTGTACAGTTCCTGTCATTAGACAGAGGTGGCAGCAGAGAGCACCTGCATTTCCCGCAGGACATACAGCAGCTGATAAGTACTGGAAGACTTTTAAAGAAAAGTAATTTACAAATCTATATAACTTTCTGGCACTTTTTTTTTTCCAGAGTACCTTAAAATGGTATTTCCTTAAAATATGCGTTAATGTTACTTTTTTTGCAGTGTATCCTAGAAAAGGCATTTGTCCTTCATGTCTGACCTGGTACATGGTCCCTATGCAAAGGGCACATGGGCACTGGTGCCATATAAACTGATTTTCTGCCATTATAAGCAAACCGGATCCAAGGCTAATGTCATGCTAACACCCTAAGGAAAAGTAAAATGTCTTCTTATCTATAGGATAAGCCACTTCTAACTTTAAAAAGCATAAAACTACAACTTTCAGTATGCCCTGGCTGTAATCATATGAATATTATAATATAATATATATTCATGCTGCTTACATGCTGTGTCTCCATTATACATGGGATTATCCATGTTATCAGGCCGGATGAGAAGTCTCGTCTCCGGTGAATGCTCATTTATTATTTCCATGACTTTCACAAGTGAAGACATCATGGGGCGCCCAGCTCCTGAAAAATTCATAGTATATATGTACATGCAGAATACAGATCTATATGGAAAGTCTAGGTAAGGGCAGATATTGTCATTTATACACGTATTGAAGATTTTGACTTCCCTATTGACATGATGTGTGAACATACTCTTAGAGGGGGTTGCCTCAGCTCCACCTGGTGGTCCGGAAGTTTTGTTCTGCCAGATAGATAGATAGATAGATAGATAAATGTAATAATGGCAGTATTAGCTGGGTCCATAAGGACATGAACTACTCAGTGGTGCTCCTTTTTGTCTCATAGAGGAAGTGATGGACAGGAGACCTTATCTATATGATATCCATAGTGTATGTGAACAGTGATGACCCCTTTGGGATGTTCCGGGGAGACTTCTATATCCTCAGCATGTCATAAATGTCTGACCTGGTGGAGGAATGGGGTCCTGTAACCCACCTGTTAGCTGTAGAGAGAGAGACGCCAAGAAGAAAAGGGAAGATCTCCTACGCTTCCACATTCTGGGGGGTTTTAGACTGGTTTCACACAAGGGTTCTACATGTACATTTTTGCGTTCAAAACTTAAATCAGTGGACCCTAAATTTGCCTGTAATTGCAGGTTCACAATGCGTGTGAATGTAGCCTTAAAGGGGTAGTGCGGCATTTAAAAATTATTCACTAAATAACACACATTACAAAGTTTTACAACTTTGTAATGTGTGTTATGTAAATGAATAGGCACCTTCCCCGTGTCCCCCACCCCCGGAAGTGTGGTGCAGTATACTCACCAGATTACTGTCGACCCCGGCCACCATCTTGGGTCGAAGGACGTCATCTTCGGGAGGCTCCAGCCGTCCCTCATGCCGGCCCCCCTCTGCCACGTCATTAGCTGCTCGGCCGCGATTGGCTGAGCACAGTTATGCTCAGCCAATCGCGGCTGAGCAGCTGATGATGCAGGAGAGGGGGGCCGGCATGAGGGACCTCTAGTTTTCTTATGGCAGTATACAGGGTACAGGGTTCTTTTTACCATCATGGCATGCTTGCATATATTGGAGTAGCCCATGAGGTCCCAGAAGCTCCAAAGTACAGAGTGGTAGGTCGCCATGTTGCTTGACATTACTTTTTGCTTTTGAGAATAAAGGGACTGGCCCCCTGCTATGCGGGGGAACTGCATCGATGCCCCATTGAAGTCAATAGATCTGTGCAGCAGAACAGGGACACTGTGCTATTCCACCCCTCCAGTCCTCAGATATTAGGGTCAGAAAGTCATGTGAAATAACATGGAGAGCACTATGCCTGTGCTCCACAGATATACCATCATTGTAGGAGATACAAGCTCCCTGTAGGTGCAGTAAAGACCCGAGCGCAATTGATCTAATAAATTATTTATTGCAGAATCCTAATAAGCAGAATCCGCTCCTGTACATTACTGCAAGTGTCGGGTCAGCCATGCGTGAAGGTGCAAATTACGATAATTTTTCACACCTTTACCCACAATAACACAGTTTTATAATAAATATTTTATGGTTTACGGCACATGGGCGAATCTGCCGGACACCGGGGAACTGACCTGTGATTTTACTGGGATTATTATTTAATATGTGCAGCTTTTATGGTTGTGGATATACATCTTATTCAGTCTGAAGGAGTCCTGTTGTTTTAGTTACATCTATGTCAGGATAGGTTTAGTGGTAACCAGTGGCTCCCATTGGCATCATCGCATAAGTTTACCAGACTTCTGAATGAATCAGTTTTCTATAATTTATACAGTTTTTTTATGGGTTCTCTGCTGCACAAGGTGGACCATGTGCCCCTCCTCCTCTACAAACTCTAATACCTTCTTCATTCTTCTCATAGACTCCCCGCGAGGTGGCGCAGCAGGCCGTGGATGCGGATGTTCACTCTGTTGGTGTCAGCACTCTAGCCGCAGGGCACAAAACCCTTGTCCCCGAGCTCATCAAAGAGCTGAGCCTCCTAGGACGGCCCGATATACTGGTGATGTGCGGAGGAGTCATCCCACCTCAGGTAACTATACAGCAGGGCCTACATACCATGCAGATTCACCTCTCGTTGAGGCCTATTTTCCTTGGTCTCTGTGCACCAGTGACATGATGATCTTCTCCATGGTGGATGAGAAGCTTGTAGTTGGCTTCCTGATGAGTTTATGGGTGGGTTTGGGCAGCAGCCTTTGATGACACACAGGGTCATTTCACACTATAGTTGACCCGCCTGAATTTTTGGTGGTGGTGGTGTTGAGCTGACCTGTCAAAGTGTTTGGGTTCGCAAAGCTTTCCGAAACTTCTCATGGCTGCAGAAGTTGGATGCGGGCTGCCAGGAAAACATGGATACAGCCTGTGGCTCTGGAGCCTGTAACTCCTTTCCAGCCATCTTACCCAGCCAGTAACCCCTCCACTGGTGTCTTGTATATATATTTATTAGTGTGTGTGTGTGTGTACACTGTGTAAATACAAAAAGTGCAACAGCAACCCACAGGTACAAGATCTTACCGTATATACTCCTCCTAGCTTACACACGATAAACACCTGCTCTGTAGATATTGAAAAATGAGGATCTCAGCAAACTATTTTAACATGTCACCACGTTAAGGTGTCCTCTGTGACATGGTCCCTACTCTAGCATTTTCACACTAGCAATGGCCTCTCCTCTCTTTTTATAGCACCATTGGGACATGGGTGGAGTGCAAGACAACAGGAGGTAGCCACCCCCACCACACACACACACACACACACACACAATCAACAGAAAAAAAAAAGAAAAAAATGGCAGCACCTATATGCCTCTGTTCACACCCTAGTCCCAAGGGTGCTATAAAAAGATATCATTTGGATCCTTTCTGCCGAGTTGTAGGCTTGTTCAGCCCAGGAGAGGCCATTGCTAGTGTGAAAATGCTAGAGTAGGACCATGTCTCTGAGGACACCTTAACGTGGTGACATGGTACACTCTGATTAAATAGTTTGATAAGATCCTAATTTTTCAATATCTACAGAGCAGGTGTTTATCGTGTGTACACTGGGAGGAATATATACGGTAAGATCTTGCACCTGTGGGTTGCTGTTGCACTTTTTGTATTTTTGTCTATACTTAAAGCGTAACTGTCATTTTTCTGAAAAAAAATAAATATTTATAGTACAAATGATTTTAAGAAACTCTGTAATAGGTTTTATTTACCAAAAGAGGTTCCTTCTGTACTCAAAAAGAAATTTTTCTAGCTTCCCCCTGACTTCAGAAGAAGCAGGATTTATGTGTCCATTATGCTCTATGGAGAGGGGAGGGGCTGAGAGGAGTGAGTAAGCACAAAGCAGTCCTGCAGAGCACAACCCCCTGCAATCTTCTCTCAGCAAGTTAAGGCCCTATTCCACCAACAGATCTGACGATTATCTGCCAAAGATTTGAAGCCAAACCCAGGAATGGATTTGAAAAGAGGAGAAATCCAGGCTCTCCTTTATGACCTGAACTCTGTTTATAGTCTGTTCCTGAATTTGGCCTCAAATCTTTGGCAAATAATCTGGTGTCAGACCTGTTGGTGGAATAGGTCCTTTAGCACTGACCTTTCTGACCTCTGAAACCACTATTTTAGGTGCCCAGACAGTCTACAAACAGCTGACCTTCATGTCTCCTCTTCCTGCTCCCTCATCTCCCTCGGCCCCTCCCCCCTCCATAGGATATAAAGGACACAGCAGAACCCGTCTTTACTGGCTTCTCTGTAATGAAGACGTGTTTGCCTTATAATGCACAGATAAGAAGTCAGGGGGGGAGGCTGGGAAATTGCCTTTTGAGTACAGAAAGAGGCTTTTTTTGCCTAATAAAACCTATTATAGAGTTTCTTAAAATTGCCTGTACTACTGATTTCTGCAAAAAAAAAAAGATAGTTATGCTTTAAGCCACAAGCCATGTGCAACCTGCAGTGTGAACAGAGGCATAGAGGTGCTGCCAATTTTTTTTTTTCTGTGTGTGTGTGTGTACTGTGTGATATATTGTATGTATGTGATGTGTAGTGTGTGTTCTGCGGTGTGATATATTGTGTGTGTGTGTGTGTGTGTGATGTATGATCTACTGTATGTATGTGTGATGTGTAGTGTATGCTGCAGTGATAGATAGAGATATATATATATATATATATATATATATATCACACTGCAGCGTACACTACACTTCACACATACATACAATAGCTCATACATCACACACAATATATCACACCGCAACATCACAACACAATTTCACATATATATATATATATATATATATATGTGTGATATTGTATATATGTTGTGTGCTGCGGTGTGATAAATTGTGTGTGTGTGTGATGTATGATCTATTGTATGTATGTGTGATTTATATATGTGTGTGTAATATTTTGTATGTATGTGATGTGTAGTGTGTTGCGGTGTGATATATATATTGTATGTATGTGTGATGTGTAGTGTACGCTGCAGTGTGATACTGTATATATGTTGTGTGTGTTGAGGTGTGATATATTGTGTGTGTGTGTGATGTATGATCTATTGTATATATGTGTGATGTGTAGTGTATGCTGCAATGTCATTACACACAGGTCTGCGAAGGAGCTGTAGACATGAAACAGAAGATCTCACAAACCACATGTATAAATAAATAAGACATAATGGGTGTGGCTTGTGAAAAGGGGTGTGGCTTATAAATGTAAGCTGCATAATAATCGTTCAATAATCCTAATCGAGGTTACATGTTCAATTAATTGTGACGTTGTCTTGGGCCGCAATCATCCAGCCGTACCATTGAGCTTTGTTAGGACCCCAGTATAGCTGGTACATGTACAGACAAGACGCAGGGTTAATGTGGCATCACTGACAGGGAAGGTGACCTTGGACTAAACTATGTGACATGTCCGGGATTATGTCTATAATATGTGAGATGTAACTGTGCATTTATGTATGAGAAATAGAACCCCCGGCAAGAGGCCATGACATTTATTGCGATGCTCAGAGACGCTGTCATACCCTTCAGGAGGTGCGGAGGAAAAGCCGAGACATTCACGCTACGAGAAATCAGGTCTTCCCTGGAGTGACACTATAGATCTATACATATACACTGAGGCTGTCAGCGACCAGATACATGACACTGATCTGATGGGGCAGGGGGCAAGACATCTCCTGATCTCATTCAGTCACATATTGGACATAAAGGTAAAGTTCTGCTAAACTGGTATAGAGGACGATCTTCTTGTTTCTGCCAGATTAGAGGAATTATCAGATTAAAGGAATGTTTGTTAAAGTTTAAACTTTAATATAATAACACAGGGGGAGATTTATCAAACATGGTGTAAGGCCCCGTTCCCACTGAGGAAAGGTAGCGGAATTCCGCGACGGAATTGTCCGCCGCGGAATGCCGTTAGCCTCCCGCTCATAATGGGAGTCTATGGGAGGCGCGCGCTCCTGCTCTGTACGCGCTGAAGAATGAACATGTTCATTCTTCAGCGCGGACAGGGCAGGAGCGCGCGCCTCCCATAGACTCCCATTATGAGCGGGAGGCTAACGGCATTCCGCGGCGGACAATTCCGTTGTGGAATTCCGCTACCTTTCCTCAGTGGGAACGGGGCCTAAAGTGAAACTGTCTCAGTTGCCCCTAGCAACCAATCAGATTCCACCTTTCATTTTCCAAATAGTCTGTAAGGAATGAGAGGTGGAATCTGATTGGTTGCCAGGGGCAACTGAGCCAGTTTCACTTTACACCATGTTTGATAAATCTCCCCCATAGTTCATGACTGAAGGGTGACATATCCAGGACTCTTATACTTACAAAGATGTTGCACTTGGTTGATACAAAACCAGTACCAGATGGTACCAGAACCAGCAACATTCTGATGACATCTTATGGTGGGTGCAGTGTTGCCATGGAAACAAAAAAATTCTTCAAAAAACGTAATGCCTGCAGCACTTCCTGAAAATGGCATCTAAAGGATCTGCATAATCACTCCATGGAAACACTTGGACCTGCATAAATCGCAAGGGACCATGTTGACCCTGGCTGTAGTGCAGCCTCAGGCCTACAATTCGAATGGAACATAGTTAACCCCTTAAGCTGCAAAAAAAAAATTAATGGATAGCATGCACATGGGAGATGTACCTGTGACGTCGGCCGAGACCTATTTAGCTGTCACAGTCAAAATTGATGACTGCATTTTAGGGCCCTATTCCACCGGACGATTATCGTTCGCATAATCGTTAACGATTAACAATCTCAAACGACGGCTATTGCAAAAGAGCTGAAAACGTTCACTAATTTTCATGGAACGATAATCGATACTTATGATCTTATTTGCGATAGTTTTTTCTTCGCTATTGCGTTCGTATCTACTGCAAATGACCGAACAACTTCTTATTCAATGCGAACGAGCAACAATAAAAATAGGTCCAGGTCTTATAAAGCCATCAACGATTTCGTTGTTAATAGATAACTGCATTTCAACCACGTTCAGATTTGAACGATTTAATGATAATCTGAACGATAATCGTCCGGTGGAATAGGGCCCTAGGTATAAAAGATGGAGTAGGCTCTCTCTATTAGCCCATTAGTACCCTGCAATGTGCTTATGGATTTCCAGGTCTGCCACATCTGCCAATTTAGTTATGTTAGGGTCTTGGCCTAATAGACTGCCAAGGGTTATACAAACATTAAAATAATCACAGTTTCTAGTTACCAAGTGGGACAAGAAAGCAAGTTTAATATAAAAAAAAAGTAAAATTTCTATTGAAAATAGAAATATAATAATTACATAGAAATATTTGTAAATATGAAGAAATAAAGCTATATGGCATCACGAGACGATATATTGTATTAAACTATACAAAGATGATTAAATATTAAAAAAAAACTCTGGCAAAAACAAAAAATCCAGTGTGGGGGAGGGGAATAATAAAGACTCTATACTTACCCATCCCTCCATAGCGCTGCATCACCACTCCTTGGCCCCTGTTGGCCTCCCGCTCAGATAATCAGTGATTGGGGTGGGACACTGCTGCAGTCATTTACTGGCTGAGCGGGCACTTCCCATGAAGTCGGGACGACCCTGAAGCATCAGAGAAACTGGGGACCGTGGGGTGAGAGCAAGGTGGTGATGCAGCGCTGAGGGAGCACTGGGACGGCTAAGTACAGATTCTTTATAATGTTCCCGCCCCCCCTTATTTTTTTTTTTTGCCAACGTTTCTCCTTTTAAAATATGTTTTTAGTGCCTGACGTTTATGTGTAAATGAGCTTGGTAGGGCTGAAATAAAAATGGTGTGCTCACCTGCTCCACTGCAGCTGTTCCCACAGAGCCCAAGTCGGCTCTGCAGCTTTTCCTTTGATTGGTGGTTGAGGCTGGACCCATTGCAGGCAGTGATTGGTTGAACAAACACTTCCTTGTGTTGTTTTGGGGAGCAGGTGGTGCGGGGCAGAACAGTCACAGTGGGGAGTGAGGCAGGTGAGTACACCTTTTTTGTGTTTCCCTTTAAGTAGGATAAAATTTGCATAGGCAACCCCTCTAAACATAATAGGAATACACTTAAAGTCAGATAATAAATTATAAGCGCTGCACCCAAAAAGTACTGAATCAGTAAAGCACGTTTTTGAGCATGACACTATGGGAAACGTTACAGCATACCTCCATTTCTCATGAATCATGTTGGCTATGCATTTCTTACCCCTACATGTTGTGTTTTCTGCAGGATTATGAGTTCTTGTACAACGCCGGAGTATCCAGTGTGTTTGGACCAGGAACCCGAATCCCCAAAGCAGCAGTACAAGTCATCGATGACATAGAGAGAAGCCTGGAGAAGCGTCAGCAGTCATTGTAAGTGGGCAGGACTCCACGCCATACCCTACTGCAGTGCCAGACAATGAGAGGGTGATACAGAAGGTGGTGGACTCTATAAGATAGTTTAAAGACTATCTTCTGTTTCTAAAGACTTTTTTGCCCTGTGACATCAAATGTGATCTGATCTGTTTTTGTGAGAATATTAGATATTCAGTCATAATTTAAAATAAAACACTTTTTTTTGTAAATGTTGTCACTTTAGTTTTTCATGGTATAATCCAAAAATTATTTAGCGTACAGACAGAAGGTGCAAGACCACGATCAGATGTTAGGAACCATTATGAGCCCAAGCTATTATTTTTGGCCACATGCTCTCCACATATTCAATGACAGTAATAAGAATGACCTAAGAACCATTAGGGGTCATGTCACAGGGTCTTCAGTCTTGCTCTCTAATCTTCCACAAGTCAAGCGTTCATTGACGTCTTTGGAAATGGCTCGCTATGCGCTTGTGTCAAGCGTTAGTTTACTGTAAAGACGTAGCTTTGGTGAATTTAGCCTTTCTTTTTATTGGCCGCTATCATGCTGAGTTTGTCACATTAGAGCGAATGGGTTTTGAAAGAATTCCGTTCACACCATGTGGCCACGCTATGCCCATCGGCTCTATATACAAACTCACAAGTTATAATTCCAGTGGTGTTATCTCTATGTGCTGCTGCACGTTGGCAGATAACATCTGAGCTGATTCCTAAAGCCTTTTCACAACGACAGAGGTGGTGAGTTATAGCATCATATCAGACTTTTTAAATATATTTTCTAACCTTTTATTGCTTTACTGTGTTTTTTTTATTGAATTTGTGTATACGTGATATACATGCATCTTTATTTAGTGGCTGGACATGCTGTGCGGTTATCTCTGTTTATGTGACAACATTATTGTGATTATTTATTATAATCCCCCGATGAACCTGTGTTTGATTGGGAAAACGCGTTGGAACCCTTTAACCCCATGCCGCAACATGACGTTCCCAGACAGTCATGCTTTCCCTGCCTCCCCCCTCTGTCCCTAGATGCAATCGGGCAGCGGGAGGAGGCTGTGTCACACAGTCTTCTCTCTCTGCCACCCCCCCCCCCCCCCCGGGCACTTAACCCCAAAGATGCTGACCGCAGCGTCCATGGGGAGACCCAGTGGCCTCCCAACGATCGGTCGGAGGCTGCTGTTCCCGCCGGCCGTTGCCCCTCCCAGAGTGGCCCCCCCAGATCTCCCCCCCCCCCGTGGCCGCCCGTCCCCTGATCTGCGCACCCCCACCCCCCAGTGCTCTCCCTTCCTTGCTCCCCCCCCCCGATCATCCTCCCCTTGATTCCCCCCCCCCCCGGCTTCGGAGGGGTTATCATAGTAACCCAGATGCTTCCCGGTTCGTCTGGGTTACTATGGTAGATCGTAGAGGTAGGCATGGGTCTGATCGTTTGAATGAGCAGTCAGTGTGTAACACTGACTGCTCATTCATTCAGTATACAGTATAGTGCATTACACTACACATCATGTGCTGTAATGCATTATACTGTATATATACCTGTAAAGTAAAAAAAAAAAAAACACACACACAAATACATAAATAAATAAAAAATTTAAATAAATATAAATAAATAAATATACACATTCCCTATCCAACCTTTATAAATGATCCCCTATAAATAAAGTACACATATTTGGTATCGCCGCGTCCGTAACGACCCCGTCTATTAACCCGTTACATTAATTATACCGCCCGATTAATGCCATAAAAAATAAAAATAAAAAACTAACCCAAAATGAAATTTTTTTTGTTAATCCCGCCCCCTAAAAAATATAGGAAAAAAATATCAATACGACACATGTACCTAAAAGTTGTACCACTAAAAATGCCAGCTTATGCCGCAAAAAATAAGCCCTCACATAACTCCATTGGCGAAAAAATGTAAATAGTACAGGTCTTACAATATGCAAGACACAGACAGTATTTATAGTATAAATGCCATAAACTGTAACAAAAGCTATATAAAATGCATATCGCTGTAATCGCACCGACTTGCCGAATAACGATAACATGTCATATGTGACGTATAGTAAAAGAAGTACAAAAAAAAATTATGAAAAACAGCTGCTAAATTATGGTTTATTTATTCGTACCACCTCACCGAATGGTACCGATGGGAACATCAACATGTCTTACACAAATATTTTGGCACCCCAAGGCCTCCGTGACATGGCACAGTGGCTAAAGAAAACCTGAAATAAGAAAAGACCCCAAAAATACAAAAGGCTTCTGTCATATCTGCAGCCTGTGGTTGAGTCAGGTGACGCACTGCGACCACATATGGGAGATTTCTAGAAACATTGGAATAAGGGGAATAAATAGTGAGTGGTATTTCTCAGTTAGTATTTGCTGTGTTAGAGGGGAAAAAATGGATTAAAATGGAATATCTGCCAAAAAAATGAAAATTTAAAATTTCCCCTCCAACTTGCTTAAATTTCTGCGAAACACCTAAAGGGTTAATAAACTAATGAAATGTCACTTAAAATACTTTGAGGGGTGCAGTTTTTACAGTGGAGAGATTTATGGTGGTAACTAACATACAGGCCCCACAAATCCACTTCAGAACTGGACTGGTCCCTAATAAAATCTGAATTTGAAATTTTCCTGAAAATTTGAAAAATTGCTGCAAAATTTTTAAGCCCTTTAACATCCTAACAAGTAAAAGGACGTTCACCAAATGACGTCACCATAAAGTAGACATGTTGCAGTAATTATTAGTTTATGTGACATAACAATTTTTTTAGAAAAAGAGAATTTTGAATATAAAGGATTGTAAATTTTTCAAATTTTTGCGCTAATGTGTTTTTTACAAAAAACTACTGAGTGTATCAACCAAAGTATACCACTAACATAAAGAGGAATATGTCACGAAAAAACTGTCTCAGAATAACCGCAGTAGTTAAAAGCACCGCAGAGTTATCACTACATAAAGAGAGACAGGTCAAATTTGAAAAATTGGCCCCGGGCATTAAGGCCAAAACAGGCTGAAGAGGCAAGGGGTTAATCCGTTTCATAATTTTGTATACAGCTTTTGTGATTTGGACTTAAGTATTTGTTTTTATCATATGTGTACTGACCCTGTTTCATACTCAGGTTGGTGGCTGTGTTATACAGCTGCTATCTGCCAACAGAGGTCAGAATCTCAAATAAGGGCTGTTTTAGACAGTCCAATGATCACTGTAAGTGATCGCCAATCTGCTCGATTGGTTGCTTCAGAAGCTTCTGCAGGGAAAAGGAAGCAGGACACCGGGAAGCCTGGACAGGTAAGTATTGTTGCTGTTTTGTTTTGTTTTGTTGTTGTTTTTTTCGCCATGCCACAATAAAGGAATTGGATGACTAGGTGCTAAAATTATTCTTGCCGTTTGTTCCTTGGTGATTGCTCGCACCTCCGTGCACCAGCAGGAGGGGATACACGTGCAGGGGTGGTTACCTCCTTTTTGGACAGGTAAGTATAATCCATTACGTGTATCAATGCACAGTCAGCAGCCAATGATTTTTTAAACTTGCTGAAAGACAACGATCAGCTGATAATGGGCTGATCGTTGTCATTTGTACACAAAACAATATCTGGCACATAATCTCTCTGTGTGTAATAGGGACCTTACTCCAGTCCTTGCCATTAAACATTTATAACCTTTACTTTAACAAACCCTGTAAAAACTAAAAAATAATGGAATTCAGATTTTTTTTTTATTTCACCCATGACCTTGCCATTGTGAAGACCCACTATGGCAGGGAGGGGTTGCCTTTCCACCCTTTCATCATGAGTGATCAATAATTAGTATTCTGACCGCTTAGTAGATTGGGGACTTATAGGGAGAGTCTTTAGGTTGGGAGTCACTCTTAACTGGCGCCCTGATTCATCAGGGTGGTCTTCAATGCCCATCAGATTCCACCTTTTATTTTCCAAAGAATCTGTGAGGAATGAAAAGTGGAATCTGATTGGTTGGCAGGAGCAACTAAGACAATTCTACTTTACACCAGTTTGATAAATCTCCCTTATAGACTTTGATTTCGTCAACCTGCTAAAGACAAATTAACCAGCAAATATAAAAAAAAAAAATTATTGCTCTCAGAGGGTGAGGATGAAAACAGAAATTGTGTCCATAAGACCACAGGAGGCGGCTAAAGTTAAAAATGTACAACAGAACAATGTGAAGTGTTATCGAGTGATGCGACACCTGAGAGAAGGAGCCGCCACCAGCCCATTAACACAATAATTACATCAATTTCTTGACGTTGGAAGAAAAGAAAATGGATTTATTTTTACTGTCAGTCAATGGGATTCCACTTATCGCCTGCTTACAGCTTGTTCTTGGGTGAATGCGTTAATTTTCATGTTTGCTTCTGCTATTTATGTCTTTTTTTTAGGTTCCATTGTGCATATATAATGGCAGTCGGTGGGGAGCGGAGAGCTGCTGCTGCAGGCTATAGTGGGGGTCCAGAGATTTCTACACTTAGAAGTAAATAATAATCCTGCTATGTACTGTGGTTAAGAAGGTGTAATTCTATCCATAAATACCGTTATTAGTACTTCTGAAAATCTGAGTGGCGCAGAGTAAGTGCACAACCCTTTCCCTTCCTGCGACTTCAGTTTTTTGTTTGTTTTTTATTTGAACCCACAGCTACCTGATTAACTCTGCCAGTGATTGGACGCCTTCTGGCTCTCCTTCAGTGCCCATCTGCGTCAGGGACCCTGTAGAATTTCGGAGATCCTCCTGGGGAAGCGAGCAGCTCTGCCTTTTCTTCTCTCCCCGCTGCCGGAGGAGTGTGAGTGAGGCTGTGGCGCCCACCTACTTCAGTGTTCAGATAGCCTAGTTCCGGCACTAGTTCCAGCAGGTTTGCAGCCACCTGGAGAGTTGTGTGTGGATGGAGCACTAACTGATTAACCCCTATTGAGCGCTGAGGATCCTGTGGTATGTCCAGAGGTTCCAAGTGTAGAGTTATCGGCGGCGATTGGGCCCTCCAGCTGTTGAAAAAACGGCAATTCCCATTATGCCTGGACAGCCAAAGCAACCCCAGTACTCAGTAGGGGTATGTGCACTCTATGTAAATAACGAGGATAACTTGCCACAAATTCCACCGCGCGTTATCCCAACAACATCCCCCGCCAACCACAGATAGACCAGGAATCCAAGGTTGTGTTGAGCGACGATACAATCCTTTATTTCCTAAATGATCTAATAATTGAGAATCCCATTAATCTTTTTTATTGCTGTTTGTTCTAAAAGGAAGAAGCCACTTAGTCTAAGAAAGAAAAAGGAGAAGATGTAGAAGTTACTGCCGAGGCCTCATTATTCTTCTCTTCAGGCGATAATACTGAATAATAAATGATACCGCCAATCTACTTGACTACTTCGTCATAAAGGGCAGAAGAATATACAGGGGTGAACAGATACTAAAGCTCTATAATGGGGCTATAAACACCTAGTCATTATACTCCATGTCCTGGCTGTACAAGCCCGAGGGTCTACTATCTGGTGCAGATATATTAGGAAGAGTGAATCATTCCTGAAGTACATGCAGTTCTCCGGACAAAGACATAAAATCAATTATATTCTAGTAACTTTCTTATTGGAGGTTTGGATATATCCTATTGCCACTAGTGGATCCCATGTATAAACAGCAGGTGTATTGGTATACATAGTTGAGTCAAAGGAGTAGTTCAATAAGAAAAAAACATCTATTTTAATGGGGGGCATCTTGCACCAGTAATGGGGGCTCTGACTGGTTCTGACACTGTTAACAAATAGTCCTCCGGCATATGGGGGGATCTCTCGGTGGCATGAGGGTATGGTCAGTGGTCTGAAGGGGCTATCTACATACCCTATAGTTCCCTTTGTACCCTTCAGCTATTTCAAAACTACAATTCCCATTCTGCCTAGATGGCCAAAGTCTTGGCCGTCTAGACCTGATGGGATTTGTATTTTTGCAACTGCAGGACGTTGAAGCAGCAGTAAGGAGCAACATGCCCCCCCCCCCTTCTGCCACCAATGGCGGTATTGGGAACTGCAGGACTGCTTTAGCCCTGGTCCTATTAGGGTATATTCACACTAAGTAAATGTGGCGGAATCCCGCCTGCCTCAGTGTCAAATGGCATCTCTATGAGAGGGCTTTTGCACCTGCGAGAATTCCGCCACATTTACTCAGTGTGAACATACCTTTACAGTTATATATCACTAACACTCCTGCATGCAAATACTGAGCCTCCCCTGTAAATTACATGTTAGTATTAGAATAGACATTACACTGGGGGGGAGCTGTCTGTGTCACTAGTGCTGCAGTCTCCCCTGATGTGTATGTAATACACGTTAGTATTAGATTACATATTACTCTGGGGGGGGGGGGCTGTCTGTGTCACTAGTGCTGCAGCCTCCCCTGATGTGTATGTAATACACGTTAGTATTAGAATACATATTACACTGGGGGGGGAGCTATCTGTGTCACTAGTGCTGCAGCCTCCCCTGATGTGTATGTAATACACGTTAGTATTAGATTACATATTACTCTGGGGGGGGGGGGGGGGGGCTGTCTGTGTCACTAGTGCTGCAGCCTCCCCTGATGTGTATGTAATACACGTTAGTATTAGAATAGACATTACACTGGGGGAAGCTGTGTGTGTCACTAGTGCTACAGCTTAATTAATACCAGAATTGAAACCAAAAGTGGACCAAAGGTAACACTCCTCCACATTCTCATCCCTGCTCCCTCTCTTAGCTCACAATGTTCATTTTAACTTTAACCTTTGCTTCCATTATCATCAAACTCTGCTTTAACCCTCCACTTCCCACACCAAATAACAATCTTTTTATCTCTCCAGCTCTTTTACCCACTGATCTCACCCCTCCTGTTATCCTTTTTCCATACACTAAAACCTTTACCTCTAAATGCTCTCAATGTCTGCGCCCCCTCACCTTCTCACACCTACTGTCTCTGTCTCTGCTACTTCTCACTGCCGGCGACATTTCACCAAACCCTGGCCCTCCCCCACCAGATCTCATCTACCACACTGCCCTCCTTTCGTCCACATTTCTCTACATCACGCCGCCCCTCTAACACCATACGCATCCGTCCTGACCCCCCTCTCCCTGTCCCTTT
Source organism: Dendropsophus ebraccatus (assembly GCF_027789765.1). NCBI lineage: Eukaryota > Metazoa > Chordata > Amphibia > Anura > Hylidae > Dendropsophus > Dendropsophus ebraccatus. The sequence continues at coordinate 126,096,755 of NC_091459.1, read as the reverse complement.
CTCCGCTGCACTCTGGAACGCACGCTCTGTCCGCAATAAACACATTCATACACAATCTCTTCCTTTACCACAACCTCTTCTTCCTAGGCCTAATTGAGACATGGCTGACCTCTACTGACACTGCTTCCCCTGCTGTACTTTCCTACGGTGGGCCCCAGTTTACTCACACCCCTCGCCCTGGCAATAAACATGGTGGTGGGGTTGGCCTGCTACTAATGGACAACTGCTCCTTTACCCCAAGCCCTCCTCTCCCTGCCCTCACCCTCACCTCCTTTGAAGTACACTCTATCCGAATTTACTCCCCCTCTAACCTCCAAGTGGCCGTCATCTACCGACCACCAGGCTCCGCAACCACCTTCCTTGACCAATTCAACACTTGCCTACTACATTTCCTCTCAATAGATATTCCGACTATCATCATGGGTAACTTCAATATCCCCATCGACACATCCAAATCAGCCGCCTCTAAACTCCTATCCCTAGCCTCCTCCTTCGGCCTCACTCAGTGGTCCTCCATGGCCACTCACAAAAAGGGTCACACACTGGACCTCATCTTTTCCTGCCTCTGCCCTATATCTGACCTCACCAGCACACCTCTCAACATCTCTGACCACAACCTCCTAACATTCTCTTCTCTCTTCTCATCTGCCCCCCCAGTCCAGAACCTTGCCCACCCTCGCAGGAACCTTAGAAACCTCAACACCCAAACACTCTCTGACTCCCTCGCGCCACTCTCCACCATACACTCTCTGAGCGACACTGACACAGCCACAACCTTCTACAACTCCACAATAACCTCCGCTCTTGACTCTGTTGCCCCCCTTATGAAAAAGGGAACACAACACATAAACAGACAGCCTTGGCACACCCACATAACCAAACAACTAAGGCGAGTGTCCAGAGCTGCCGAGCGGCGCTGGAAGAAGTCTCACTCCGAGGAACACTTCCAAACATACAGGCAAGCACTCCTTGATTTCAAAAGCCCTCAGCTCTGCTAAACAGGACTACTTTACTTCCCTCATATCCTCCTTATCTCACAATCCTAGGCAACTGTTTAACACCTTCAAGTCTCTTCTCCGTCACCCCCCACATTTCTCATCTCTGCTAAGGACTTTGCCAAATTTTTCAAGCAGAAAATCGATGACATCAGAGTAAGCTTCACCTTACAGTCCCCTCAGCCCCCCCTCATGCCCATCCAGTGCTCTTCCCCACTAACTCGCCTTTCCACCATCACGGAAGAACACCTCTCCAAACTACTCTCCACATCACATCTCACCACCTGCACACTTGACCCAATCCCATCCCACCTTATACCCAACCTCTCCTCAGCACTTGTCCCAGCACTAACACATCTCTTCAATCTATCACTAACTTCTGGAATCTTCCCATCTCCATATAAACATGCAACCATCACACCCATCCTTAGAAAGCCATCCCATGAACCTACCTCCTTATCCAGCTACCGCCCCATCTCGCTTCTCCCTTTTGCCTCAAAACTCCTAGAACAGCATGTCTACCATGAACTATCCTCCCACCTTGCATCTAACTCGCTTTTTGACTTCCTGCAATCTGGCTTCCGCCCCCATCACTCCACAGAAACTGCCTTAACTTAAGTGGCTAATGACCTGCTAACTGCCAAAACCTCACGCCAATATTCTGTGCTCCTTCTCCTTGACCTATCTTCTGCCTTTGACACAGTCGACCATTCCCTCTTCTTACAAATTCTCTCATCCCTTGGCGTCATTTGCTCAGCCCTCTCCTGGATCTCCTCTTACCTCTCCAACCGCACTTTTAGTGTCTCCCACTCCCACACCACCTCCTCTCCTCGTCCCCTTACTGTTGGTGTTGCCCAAGGCTCTGTACTTGGACCTCTTCTCTTCTCCATCTATACCTCTGGCCTGGGACATATCATAGAGTCCCATGGCTTCAGCTACCACCTCTACGCTGATGACACTCAGATCTACCTCTCTGGTCCGGATGTCACCTCTTTGCTATCTAGGAGTCCAGAGTGTCTGTCGGCCATATCTTCCTTCTTCTCTTCCCGCTTTCTAAAACTCAACATGGACAAAACAGAACTTATCATTTTTCCCCATCCCGCTCTACCCTGCCGTCTAATCTGACAATCACTATCAATGGCTGCACTCTATCCCCTGTCCCCAAAGTCTGCTGCCTTGGGGTCACCTTTGATTCGGCCCTGTCTTTTAACTGCATATTAAGGCCCTGACCACCTCCTGCCGCTTTCACCTTAAAAACATTTCCAGAATCCACTCTTTTCTCACCCCTGATTCCACCAAACTGCTGGTACACGCTCTCATTATTTCCCGCTTGGACTATTGTAACATCCTCCTCTCTGGCCTTCCATCTAACGCCCTTGCTCCCCTCCAGTCTATCCTTAACTCTGCCGCCCGACTAATCCACTTTTCCCCTCGCTTTGCCTCAGCCTCTCCCCTCTACCAATCCCTCCACTGGCTCCCCATTGCCCAACGGCAATATTATTATTATTATTATATTTAAATTATTGACCATGACGTACAAAGCCATCCACAACCTGTCCCCTCCGTACATCTCTGACCTGATATCCCGCTACCGTCCCTCACACAACCTTCGATCCTCCAGTGACCTCCGTCTCTGCTCCCCCCTTGTTCGTACCTCGCACAACCGCCTCCAAGACTTTGCCCGAGCCTCCCCCATACTCTGGAACTCGCTACCCCGACACATCCGGCTCTCATCCACCATCACCGTCAGCCATCTGCCTTCATGTAATGTGTTTTGATCTTGTAATGTTCTTGTTTGTTACCCCTGTCGCCTGTATAGCGCTCTGGAATTAACCCCTGATGTCTATATACTACATATTAGCATCACTTCTCTCTCTCTCTCTGCTATAGTGCAATCTGCAGACAGCATGTTATACAGTAGGAGGAGGATTGGATTATAGTTAAGTGGGATAACTTGTCATTTAAATATGTTAATCTCTCCTCATTCTTGGCTAAGTAGTCATGTGGGCGGGCCTACTGTGTGATCTCTGTAGAAGTGTGCATATAGACAACTGTCAGTCAGAATAGGACCGCCTATTTGACTGTGTAACCCAGAATGAGTAGACATATGAATGGATAAATTACAGGTTATCTTGAACCATTTCCTATGAATCTAAACATCAACTTGCTCAGCTCCTTCTGTATAACATGCTGCCCGTATATCGGACTGTGGGGGAGATTTATTAAACATGGTGTAAAGTGAAACTGACCCAGTCACCCCTAGCAACCAATCAGATTCCACCTTTCATTTTCAAAAGAGTCTGTAAGGAATGAAAGGTGGAATCTGATTGGTTGCTAGGGGCAACTGAGCCAGTTTCACTTTACACCATGTTTGATAAATCTCCCCCTGTATTTTTAATCTGACAGGTTCCCTTTAATACAGTTATGTATTATCTAGGTTTTCACAAGTGTTCTTACATAACTTGGCTTTTACTCTAATAATTTGGCTTCACATCTCAGCAAGAAGAGAAAAAAAAGAGCAAGATGATGCTAAGCAGATGCCAGCCATCCCGCCTGTGGAGCCGGCTCTCGGTGTTAGCGGTTTTCCCTGGGACTGGCTGTGCTCTCACTGTCCCTTAAAGGGCAACAAAATTCTCACAGATCTTTTCTCAAAAATGCACGTTATTTTATATTTCTTATTTCTCATAATTCTCACTGGTCACATCACAAAATTTAGCTGGTCCCCTGTTACCAGAGAGCAGTGCATTGTGGGAGCTGAGCTGTTACTATAGCTGCTATTAAGTAGGTTGGGAGAAGAAGGGAAAGCCAAGTTACTATATGAGCCTTTTACACTGGCCGAAGGGATGCAGATGACATGTGCCGCTTTCAGTGATCGCCAATCATTCGCAGAGCGATCATAAGACTCGATCAATGGTTTGGCCCAATAAATTCATCATCAACAGTCGTGTGTTCTCATTAATTTGTTCTCATTAAACGTGTGTCCGTCCTGTGTGAATCTAGCCTTAATAAACCCTTGTAATAGGGTCTTAAAGGCTTAGAAATGTGGCTTCTTTCCTCCAGAAACAGCACCACTCCTGTCCTCAGTTTGGGGGTGTTCTGCAGCTCAGTTACATTGAAGTGAATGGAGATGAATTGTAATACCACACACAACCTGAGGACAGGGGCGGCGCTATTTTCTGCAAGAAAGTAGCTGTGCTTTATCTAATGCTGGTATGCAGAAAAGAGCCCGTGGAGCCTCATTCAAGTGTCTCAAAACACAGGACCAGCCAGATATCCCTCCATGACGGACCCAGCCTCCTGTAGGGAAACCAAAAAACCCCCACCATATTAAGTGGCCCTATGAGTCATTGTAATAACAAGGGGAAAACCAAGGTCAGGTATCCATCCACAGACAGCTAATTCAGGGTATTGCCTCTCATCAGTGTGGAGCAGGATTCTGGCTAGGTGGGAGCAATGCCTAGTAAAGCCAAAGATAACACTGTTGGCTGCTGGTTAGTGTACTGGCTCTACGCTGATGAGGGGCAACACCCCGAAACAGCTGTCTGTGGATGAATATCTGGTCTTGGTTTTCCCCTTGTCATTACACTGCCTTATAGAGCCACTAATATGGGGGTTTTGGTGGTTTCCTTACAGGAGCCGCCACTTTGCTCGGTCCTTCCTGGAGGGATATCTGGCTAATCCTGTGTTTTGAGACTCTTCAATGAGGTTCCATGAGCTCTTTTTTGCATATTCGTATTTCCCAGGGAGCAATGCACCTAGAATTTCACTGCATTGAGCTCTTCAACCAGCAGCTGACAGTGCTATATTATCTAATCTTAGATAACCCCTTTAGAGCTATGTTCACACACTGGTTTTTTATCCTCATTTTGAGCCTCAAATAACATAAAAACTAAATAGACCAAAAGCAAAATGAAAAGCTGAAATAAGTAATTAAATCAACTAAAAAGGCTTATAAATGGTGTACCCATGGGGGCCATTTATCAAGCTTTGTGCAGAGGGGTAGGAGAGCAGTTGCCTATAGCAACCGATCAGATCCCAGTTTGTTTGTTTTTTTAACTAAAGCTGGGACCTGATTGGTTGCTATAGGCAACTGCTCCTCTGCACATGGATTGATAAATCTCACCCATAGGCTATAAAGAATAAGTATAGCAAAAAAAAAACCTCAGCAAAAAAAAATTCTCTGCTTTAACACGTCCTTTTTGTTATATCTATGTAGATTCCCTATACTGTAGGAATACTGGACGACCCTGACGTTCATGACGCAGCTTTCCCAGGATATACACATATAAAGGCCGAATATAATAGATGGTGAATCACAGATCTTTCCATTGGGAATTATTCTCAAGCTGAAAAGATGCAGTAATGTATTTCCTCAGTTTCCACATTCGATCCATTTTAGGCAGCACCAGGCGTTAGTCGGTGGCAGATGAGAGGAGGCCTGCTGTGATAGAGGCCCGGCCTGTGATTATACAACAAGAACACGGACCCCATCCACTTATTATAGCAATATTTATGTGTAATAACAGGGCCATATATGGGGAGAGGCCGGATCAGCCCAATTATTATATAATCACATATAATGGGAAGCAGATCTCCTCCGAGAATTCATAATACATTGAAAATTGCTGAATATAAAATAGTATTATGGCCTGTCGGGTTTTTTACTTTAAAAAGAAGGAAAAAAATCTTCCACTGGAAACAGATAGATAGATAGATAGATAGATAGATAGATAGATAGATAGGAGATAGATAGATAGATAGATAGATAGATAGATAGATAGATAGATAGATAGATAGGAGATAGATAGATAGATAGATAGATAGATAGATAGAAGATAGATAGATAGATAGATAGATAGATAATAGATAGATAGATAGATAGATAGATAGAAGATAGATAGATAGATAGATAGATAGATAGATAGATAGATAGATAGATAGATAGAAGATAGATAGATAGATAGATAGATAGATAGGAGATAGATAGATATGCAGTGTCCCAGAACATGCAGACTACTACTCCTATTATGGCCATTTCTATTGCTGTGTCCATGCCTGTTCTGGTAAGTGTTTGCACTGCAACTGCTGCTGGTTTTCCCCTAGTATTTTGTGCATTTTCATGTGTATTCTCATGTGTTCCTGTGTATTACAGTGTACAGTGGTATGCAAGGCTGTTGATCACGTGACCTGTAACCATGGTTCCTCCAATGGCCGACTAGTTCTGGCCAGGAGCAACCATGTGACCTCCCACTTCCTCCTAACAAGTGAGTCTTCCCCCTGCTTCCAAGCAAGGAGGATGTGTGTCGTCCCTCTCCTGCCTCAGAGGAGTTGTGGATCGAGTGCTCTGCTGTATTCAAGTCTTCGGCTGTATCTGCCTGCTCAAGTGACCGGATTCTTCTCTCTCATCTGGGTGTCATTCTGTTATCTCTCCTCATCGCTGCAAGGATTCACAGCAAGTATTATTCTCAAGCTAATCCACCCAGCAACGCTATTCCTCTCATACTCCTACTCCCATCATCCGGCATGTATTCTCACAGCCTATGCAGCACCACTCCTGCCTTATTTGTCAAAGCCTGCTGTATACCCGGTTGCATCCGGACAGAACTGTTGCTACTAGTTACTTCATCTATAATAAAACCGCTGTTACTGAACCCTGGCATTGGTGTCCACTAACTGGTGCCCTGACTAAGTGCAGCGAAGAATCGCATGCCCATCATCACCCGCAGATTCCACAGACCGGCCCTACAGCTGTGCCACCCTCAGGCCTATACCGTGACAAGTATACACCCTGCAGCTGCCCCGGTCATTGCCCGCTCATAACACCAGCACTGCGGAAGTGGCCCCCAGGGGCCAGGGCATCGCATTTTTGGCGTCACGAACAGGATCTACCCGCCACGCGGTGTACCAGATCTACAGTTTAATATCGTCTCCAGAGACTTTGCTAAAATTGCCATGGGAGTTCTGATAACTGAGTCGCTGCACGGCTGGGACTGTACACAAAATGGCCGCATCTTGCTGTTATTTCTACCTGCGCCATCCCCCAGTGACGAGGGGGTTAACTGCCATGCGGCCGAGAAGCGGGAATTGCTTGGCGCCATTGATAATGACTGTGTCTCTCCTGATTGGCCGGCCGCTTCCACTGACGTCACTGTTGCTGGGCAGATTCTGGAACCTGATCCTCCAGCCTGGCGCTCCTCCCCTTCCGGCTACAAGTTCCGGCCAGTGCGTAGCAAGATGGCGTCCTGCCGGGGGTGCGTACCTGCCTCTGCTGTACCAGTGCCACCGGATCCTCCCGCATCTGACACCAGTATCTCACCGGGACCTGGCCGATCCCGCTCCTCTGATTCTGCCTCCTCCGCAGCAGGGTCCACATCACCGGAGGTCGCTGCGATCGTAAGTGGACCGACGCCATTGTTTTCTGTCCCCGACCCTAAGGGGAAGAACTCGGCCAAAGCCTCCATATCTCCGGGCTTGTGGCAGCCTCCCGGGCGCGAGTCGCCGCCCCTTCCACAACGGGTGTTCGGGTGTGAGCCAAAGATCCTGCCGCTGATAGAGGAGATTCGGCAGGCCCTCTCTGCCCTGCCGCCTGCCACTAAAGCTGCGACTGCCATGCCCACCATTGTTCCCTCAGCTCCCACTACAGCGGGGCAGTCCACAGCAGCTAACACTGCCGCTTCTACAGCCGTGGCTAAAGCTGCCTGCTCCACCACTACGGTTACCTATCATGTGGCCCCCATCATTTCTCCGGTCACCACGGTAACCCCTAGTGTTGTGGTCACTACTGCACCCAGCGATGCTTCTGCTCCAGGCCCTTCACGCTATCGCTATCCGTGGAAGAAGAAAAAGAAGAAGCCTACTCAGGGTCCTCCAGGACATTTCTGCTAAGTATTCGCTACAGAGACCAGAGCCCTTAAACTGTTTTGTTGTCTAACTGTTTTGTTCCAGTTCCTGCAACGTTCAAGGTTCGTGCCTGGTCCTCCTGACCAAGTTCCCTGTACTAACCAGCCATGAGCTGATGGACACTTACAGTAACAAAAGGTTCTCTAGTGCCTGTCCCAGAGCCTTTTACATGGACGATGTTCCAATTGCCTAAAAGAGACTCTACCTAACAGAGACACTTAACCCATTCCTTCCTAATGCACTTTCCTGTGATTGTGTGTTCCACACAGGGTATTATTGCTCTTATTTCATTATTGTACTTTTTCTACTATTGCATTCCAGTGTTATCGAAGTCTTTGTATTTTCTCCTCTGAGTAAGCAAAAGGTTATTTAGATAGCCTCAGAGTAGAGTGCCTCTTTTGTAAAACAGTATATTTTCCAGTGTCTAAGACAGATAGCTCCTCCTCTGAGTAAGAGAAGTCAGTTTATATATGCCTCAGAGAAAGTCCAGTTTATGTAGGAGTGTATTTTCTCATCCAGTCTCATTATTGTGTATTATTATCATATCTATAGCTGGAAAGATTTAGTTGAGCCAGTTCGTATGCAGATTTTTCTCAGATTTTCATTCAGATTTCTCTCAGGTTTCATTCAGATTCATGTGAGCCAGTTCTCCTCAAGACCTTGCAGTATTTGTTGTCTTTTGTGTTTCCCTTCCTTTTTGTTTCCAGTATTTGTTCGCCTCTGTCTTGTCCCAACACAGTAGTTATCACACATAGTCATACCTAACCTTCACACTTGTCCATACATATCGCACCTTGGATACCTTTTCGTGTGTTTGGCCTGTGGAGTGCTTGTGTGTGTGATTGAGTGGTATGAAAGGGAGCTCCCCATGTATGTTTGCTTTTATTATTTTGTTCCTTTCTCTTCCAGGTATCCAAGACACTACTCAGACACGCCAAGGTAGTACACAGGTCTTCACAGTTCTCTTTTCCAGTAGGGTAACACATTTAACAGAAAACCTACTGTCTAACTGGCTGGAATATTGAGGGTCCCCCGCCAGCAGTTAAGTTGTCCTGGCTTACACGTCAGATGGCTCACGCACTAGCTACCTGGTCGCCAGAGTACGTTAGGCACCCCTAGGTGAAGTCCTGCCACTAGGGTTTCTCATTCTCTCTCTTCTCACCTGTGCCTTGGGCGTGGGAAACACACACCTCATCACACTCACTCTCATCATTCATTCCTGTTGTTTGATTGTCCAGTCTATTCATGTTTGCTGCCTTCTAGATTCGCCGAGGTCGGCTCAAACTTGCTAGGGAGGTATGCAGTGTCCCAGAACATGCAGACTACTACTCCTATTATGGCCATTTCTATTGCTGTGTCCATGCCTGTTCTGGTAAGTGTTTGCACTGCAACTGCTGCTGGTTTTCCCCTAGTATTTTGTGCATTTTCATGTGTATTCTCATGTGTTCCTGTGTATTACAGTGTACAGTGGTATGCAAGGCTGTTGATCACGTGACCTGTAACCATGGTTCCTCCAATGGCCGACTAGTTCTGGCCAGGAGCAACCATGTGACCTCCCACTTCCTCCTAACAAGTGAGTCTTCCCCCTGCTTCCAAGCAAGGAGGATGTGTGTCGTCCCTCTCCTGCCTCAGAGGAGTTGTGGATCGAGTGCTCTGCTGTATTCAAGTCTTCGGCTGTATCTGCCTGCTCAAGTGACCGGATTCTTCTCTCTCATCTGGGTGTCATTCTGTTATCTCTCCTCATCGCTGCAAGGATTCACAGCAAGTATTATTCTCAAGCTAATCCACCCAGCAACGCTATTCCTCTCATACTCCTACTCCCATCATCCGGCACGTATTCTCACAGCCTATGCAGCACCACTCCTGCCTTATTTGTCAAAGCCTGCTGTATACCCGGTTGCATCCGGACAGAACTGTTGCTACTAGTTACTTCATCTATAATAAAACCGCTGTTACTGAACCCTGGCATTGGTGTCCACTAACTGGTGCCCTGACTAAGTGCAGCGAAGAATCGCATGCCCATCATCACCCGCAGATTCCACAGACCGGCCCTACAGCTGTGCCGCCCTCAGGCCTATACCGTGACAAGTATACACCCTGCAGCTGCCCCGGTCATTGCCCGCTCATAACACCAGCACTGCGGAAGTGGCCCCCAGGGGCCAGGGCATCGCAGATAGATAGATAGATAGATAGGAGATAGATAGATAGATAGGAGATAGATAGATAGATAATAGATAGGAGATAGATAGATAGGAGATAGATAGATAGATAGATAGATAGATAGATAGATAGATAGATAGATAGGAGATAGATAGATAATAGATAGGAGATAGATAGATAGATAGATAGATAGATAGATAGATAGATAGATAGATAGATAGATAGATAATAGATAGGAGATAGATAGGAGATAGATAGATAGATAGATAGATAGATAGATAATAGATAGGAGATAGATAATAGATAGATAGATAGATAGATAGATAGATAGATAGATAGATAGATAGATAGGAGATAGATAGATAGATGATAGATAGATAATAGATAGGAGATAGATTATAGATAGTAGATAGATAGATAGGAGATAGATAGATAGATAGATAAGAGATAGATAGATTATAGATAGTAGATAGATAGAAAGATAGATAGATTATAGATAGATAGATAGATAGATAGATAGATTATAGATAGTAGATAGATAGAAGATAGATAGATAGATAGATAGATAGATAAGAGATAGATAGATTATAGATAGTAGATAGATAGAAAGATAGATAGGAGATAGATAGATTATAGATAGATACATAGATAGATAGATAGATAGATAGATAGGAGATAGATAGATAGATAGATAGGAGATAGATAGATAGATAGATAGATAGATAGATAGATAGATAGATAGATAGATAGGAGATAGATAGATAGATAGATAGATAGATAGGAGATAGATAGATAGATTATAGATAGATAGCAGGGCTCCAGATGGCGACCAAAATGGTCGCCAATGCGACTGACATCTTGTAAATGGCGCTCAGATTTATTAATCTGGGCGCCATTTGCGACTGGCCCCGGCGGCGGCGCACTGTCTCTTTAAGGACAGTGACCGCCTTCCGCACGCTGCACCGAAGCGTGTCTCCTCACACTGGGGACACGCTTCTACAGTGACTTCATCCAGCACGTCCGTCATTCATTGGACGGACGGACGCAGAGGCGCCACATTCATCCAGCGCCTCTCTCCCGCCTCTCCTCACCCGGCGGATCCTCAAGTTCACCCCAGCGGCACCATACTTAGATTGTTGGTGACTGGGTGAGTATAACCGGAGGGGCGGCAGGGGTGGCGGCCAGCTAGTAATGTGTGTGGGGGGGACCGCGGCCTGGGTAGTGTGTCTATTGTGATGGCGGACAGGTGCGGTAGTCAGTGCGTGGGGGTGGGGGGGGGGATGTATAGAATGCACAGTACCACTTCCCTCAGTGTCTGTATATATATAGACTGCACAGTACCACTTCCCTCAGTGTCTGTATGTATACACTGCACAGTACCACTTCCCTCAGTGTCTGTATGTATACACCGCACAGTACCACTTCCCTCAGTGTCTGTATGTGTAATAGACTGCACAGTACCACTTCCCTCAGTGTCTGTATGTATACACTGCACAGTACCACTTCCCTCAGTGTCTGTATGTATACACTGCACAGTACCACTTCCCTCAGTGTCTGTATGTATACACCGCACAGTACCACTTCCCTCAGTGTCTATATGTGTAATAGACTGCACAGTACCACTTCCCTCAGTGTCTGTATGTATACACTGCACAGTACCACTTCCCTCAGTGTCTGTATGTATACACTGCACAGTACCACTTCCCTCAGTGTGTATGTATAGACTGCACAGTACCACTTCCCTCAGTGTCTGGATGTATATATAGACTGCACAGTACCACTTCCCTCAGTGTCTGTATGTATACACTGCACAGTGCCACTTCCCTCAGTGTCTGTATGTATATACACTGCACAGTACCACTTCCCTCAGTGTCTGGATGTATAGACTGCACAGTACCACTTCCCTCAGTGTCTGTATATATAGACCGCACAGTACCACTTCCCTCAGTGTCTGTATGTGTAATAGACTGCACAGTACCACTTCCCTCAGTGTCTGTATGTGTATACACTGCACAGTACCACTTCCCTCAGTGTCTGTATGTATATACACTGCACAGTACCACTTCCCTCAGTGTCTGTATGTGTATACACTGCACAGTACCACTTCCCTCAGTGTCTGTATGTATATACACTGCACAGTACCACTTCCCTCAGTGTCTGTATGTGTATACACTGCACAGTACCACTTCCCTCAGTGTCTGTATGTATACACTGCACAGTGCCACTTCCCTCAGTGTCTGTATGTATATACACTGCACAGTACCACTTCCCTCAGTGTCTGGATGTATAGACTGCACAGTACCACTTCCCTCAGTGTCTGTATATATATAGACTGCACAGTACCACTTCCCTCAGTGTCTGTATATATATGTAGACTGCACAGTACCACTTCCCTCAGTGTCTGTATATATATAGACTGCACAGTACCACTTCCCTCAGTGTCTGTATATATATAGACTGCACAGTACCACTTCCCTCAGTGTCTGTATATATATAGACTGCACAGTACCACTTCCCTCTGTCTGTATATATAGACTGCACAGTACCACTTCCCTCAGTGTGTGTGTATGTATACACTGCACAGTACCACTTCCCATATACATTGCCACAGGGGCTATATGTGATCGGCTGCCGGGGGCTATATATATATATATATATATATATATATATATATATATAGTAGATCATTGCCGGTAAGATGGCAGCTGGCTGAGGGAACACACCGGCAGCAGGGGGGTATATGGTTGTCAAGTTGCAAGTTTCCATGTTGAACGTTTTCAAACTAAGAAAAGAAAGGATCTAAAGGAGGAGGAGGCTGCCGTGGCCTCTGCACACAGTAAGTCCCATTTAACATAACATTAATTTTACATGGTTTAAAATGTTGGCGACCAAATATTCTATTTGGCGCCTAAATTTTTCAGGTTAGGAGCCAATGGCTCCTAGGTAAATTTTTTAGTCTGGAGCCCTGGATAGATAGATAGATAGGCACTGATCTCGTTTACAGAGCCTTGACAAGGCGCAAACAGCCACACATCTATTATTAGGCCATGTTCACACGACGTATGACACCAGCCGTTCTGTGACCCGGCCGTGTCACAGAGTGGCCGGTGTCAATGAAGATCAGTACCGGCCGGATGATCTTTATTTGTGCTGAATTTGGATGCGGGCGCACATGCCAATTCACCACTGCACACAATGAAGCGTGCAGCTGGAGCCGCACTCTCCATAGCGTGAACTGACATGTCTTCTGTGGCTGCTATTCAGTGAATAGCGGCCGCACAAAACTGACATGTCAGTTTTCTGTGCGGCTAGTTGGAATCCCGGCCGGAGTGTATACTATGTGTATACACTCAGGCCAGGATCCCATTCATTCAAATACAACGTATCTTTTGCATTAATCACTGCTGTTGTTGCAAATTGCAACATTGGCCGTGATTTATGTAAAAGATACGTTGTGTGAACATGGCCTTACACAGGGAGATAAGTGGCCAATGGCAGATGATTTTTTTACGTGTCAGAACAGCCGATGCAGGAGTGTTCATCCCGTATTACCGTCCCCTGTAGCCGGGCCCTCAGACAGACGGACAGACATGAAACGTGGGAAACGTGGCAGGTTTATCACAGGGGCTCAGACTGATAAATCTGTCAGTCTGCGGACTGTCTAGTCTGGGTTTGAACTGTCCAGCTTCCGTTTACATCAACTTTTAGTTGGCTTACTCTAGGCAAAGGTAATGCAGCACAGTTTTGGCACGTCATTTTAGAGCATGGCACTGAATTTTAGGCCTTTTATCCCTTCTTTTTTGTGTGTTTTTTTTTATATCCTATTATGGATGTTGTTCATGTCAAAATTTCGTAAATGGGGTAAAGCACTAAGATTAGCATAGAATGATATGATGTCACTTTTGGACTCCGGCGCCCCCTTTATTATTCAAAAAGTAAAACAAAACGTCAAAAAAGTTTAGTCCATTTATTTAGTGCATTTTATTAATAATCCTAGAGATCTCTGAAATAAGTGAAAAACAGGAAAATATTGACAGATTTGGGGCTCTTTCTGCCTATAATGTACAAAACAAATGTTATTACCAACCGGTGCCAATTTTTTTATTTTTTTTCCTTGTTTCAGACATATTTATAATTGAGTGAGTGAAGTGATTTTTTTAAACTTTTAAATAAATATAAAAGGAAAGGCAACACAAAATACACAATAAGGAAAACGGACAAAAAAAATCCACAAAGCAAAATATAGAAGGTCAAAAAAAGAAAGATAAAAATAGAATAACAGACCAAATATAAAATAGACAAAAAGTAGAAAACAAATACAAAAATACAAGAAAAAATACACAAAGAAATCTGAAAAAAAAAGACCAAAATTAAAATAAATAAAAAGAAAAAACTAAGAAAAAATACAGAAAAGGGGGAAAAAAAGCAAAAAAGCATTCTGAGATAGAGTACAGGTACAAAGTCACTCGGGCTTCCATTTCACATTCAAGGGCATAAGTCACTTGGTAGGAACCTTTAAAGTTGGGACATTTTATGATTGTCCTAATGGAGGGCATCTTGGGGCAATACACCAGTACAGATCCTGCTTCATACAGTTAGGCCTCATTCAAATGTCCATAGTTCTGACTCCAGTTGGGGACAGAATAAAAGGCTATTACATTTTAATGGTCCCATTCACACAATCTTCTATGAACTGAGGAGCAGTATGGATGCACATCCATAGCTGCTTCTGCAATTACAGGCCGCACTACGGACACGTGAATGAAGCTTTGGGGACCATTCACGTTTGCAATATACGGTCCGTGCACAGACAGTATACTGAGAATCGGACCTCGGAACTCCTGACATCAGAAGAAAAAGCTTCACTAGAGCCTCTTTGCTGTCACCTTTCAGGTTGGGATCAGTGTAGTCCTAAAGTAACCTAACTTGGGAGCACTTGGAGTTATCTCAGGGACCCCTCTGAGATATTTACTCCTGGTGAACTTTCCAGACCTGAGCAGATTACAATTTATTCTACCTCCTCTGAGAGGGAACAGCTGCCAAGCTTGAGAGGATAAGCTTCACAAGAGCCTCTTTGCTTTAAGCTGGTATTAATGCTTTGTGGCTGTTAGGGTGCATCTTCATACAGTCTTGCATCCTGTGATAGGAAACTGCAGCTCAACCTTTGTGAGTATTACATTATTGGTACACAAGTCTCCCACTAGGAGCCAACCAGTGAAGAGTCCCTCAATGTTAAAGCGAATATGTACCCACAATCTGACCCCCCCCCCCCCCAACCACTTGTACCTTCAGATGCTGCTTTTAATCCAAGATCTGTCCTGGGGTCCGTTCGGCAGGTGATGCAGTTATTGTCCTAAAAAACATCTTTTAAATTTGCAGCTCTGTGTCAGATGGCCGTGGCTTGCAGTATCTGTGCCCTAACTTTGCACCACCCCTCCGTCCCTCCTTCCCACCCACTTCATCATTAGGAATGCCCCTAGAACATTTTTTCCTGTCTGAACATTGCACAGGTGCCTTAACGATCCAGGCCATGTGTCATGCTGACACAGCTGATGAATAGTATAAAATCGTTTGGCTCAGGGCTGCCAGTTTAAAAGTTGTTTTTTAGAACAATAACTGCATCACCTGCTGAATGGACCCCAGGACAGATCTTTGATTAAAAGCAGCTATCCGAAGGTACAAGCGATTGGGGGAGGTCAGATTGTGGGTACAGAGTCACTTTAAGGGAGAGACTTGTCTTCCAAATATCCTCCACACATCTGACTTTATTGCAGCTAGAAAGGTCCACCTCCTTACAGGCAACGCTTCTTTACTGTGAACAAGAGGCTGTTCCTACCAAAGCCTATAAAAAATTTCTACGGCCAAGTTTATCCAAGTAAAGAGTTGTTTACTTGTTATGTTAAACTTGTGACCGACTAGGTCATTGCATATAAAACACCATTGGGGCCCATTTACCATCTACCAGACACGTTGCCTAGGGTGCGACTTGGAGGAGAAAGTCTTTCACTACCAGTGCACCCCCCCCCCCCCCCATTCTTTTCCCTTAACACTATTGTGCCAGGATTTGGGGCTAATGTCCCACTCCTGCCATCAGGATAGCATATTAAGTGGTCACAAACACTACAACTCCTAGCACACTTCATCATCCCTTGGCTCCTGGATCACCACCCTATCCAGGGTGTCTAGGGGGCATTGATCATCTGTGCGTCAGCTTAATTACCCAAGAAAAGTCTATAGTTTAGGAAAAAAGATTATGTTTTGTGATTGGCCAAGAGGAAGGAGTCTATTAGAGACGGGCGTGACTTGAGCATGATTGAGTCGGATCGTTCGGCATTTGATTACTGGTGGCTGAAGAACTTGGATGCAGCCCTAGGGAGTCTGGGAAAACTTGGATACAGCCAATGGCCTATGGTTATATTCATGTTTTCCAGGACTCTCTAGGGTAACTTCTTCAGCCACCGGTATTAAAATGCTGAACAATCCGACACAAGCATGTTTGAGTTGAGCTCATCTCCAGACAATACCTTCTGCTGTTAGACTGCTGTACTTTTAAGCACTCTACATAACTCTTCGGGGTTCATTTACTGGAGATGCTTTTACTAGGTTCTATCTCCAAGGGCATCTTATTGGTGCACTATGTTAAAGTTTTCTATCCTAGTGACAAATGCCCTTTAACTTTACCCCATCACCCAACAAATGCCGTGTGTAAGCCATTTGTTCAATTACTAAATCAAGAGGATGTCCATGAGGGTCGTGGTCCTTGATGGTGCCTGCCATGTACAGTATATACTCATATAATGGCTGCCACTGCTGAGTGGAGGTGATCCATCCAGCTTCAGGTTCCCTTCATTGGGTGATTGTCGAGCTTGATTGTCCTTTGTTAAATTTAAGCACTGAAGAGACCTGAATGTTGTCCCTACCCGACCAGATGACGGACACGGCTGGATTTTCTCCTGAGGTTTCTGGTTGTAAGAAATGGATCCTCCAGCCGCAGCAACACTTCAGCTGTTTCACTTTTTGCCGGAAGGTTTTGCTGAACACATAATAGATGATGGGGTTAAAGGCCGTGGATGATTTAGCGAAGAGGCAGGGGAGTAAAGAGACAGTGGGGGGAATGCTACCATTCGAGTGGAACATGGACCAGAAGCTGACAATAGCATAGGGCATCCAAGAGAGCAGAAATCCAAGGCTCACCAGTACCGCCATCTAGGGGAGGAAAAAATATCAAACATCAGGCAGGTTACTGATATGAAGAAATGATTAGGAAATTCTGTGTATTGTATAGTTGCAAAAAAAAAAAGTAAAGTGAAATGTTTGGAATGACCTGGATTTCCAAACTGATAACTAACATATTTAGTCTGGTTGCTCTTAATTATAATTACAATATAACTAAATCAACAAGTGTACTGTTCATATCTTTTACTGATCACATTGAGTAAACATCCACAGTGCAAGGAGAAAAAGTAGGCACTGATTGGTAAAAGGTGATTCAATTGAAGGTAAACAATAAGGAGTAGTCGGTAGGACACTCATCATAAAACGTGACTTTTATTTCAATCCATTAAAAACCATCATAATACAACGGACGGCCAGGACGTCAGCACCATATGGTAAATGTGACAGCTGTTTTGCACGCTTCAGCATGCTTCTCCAGACGTCTGTCACAGCTATCACATTTACCTATGGTGCTGGCGTCCTGGCCGTCCAATGTACTATGATGGTTTTTAATGAATGGATTGAAATCAAAGTCGTGTTTTATGGTGCCCTACCGACTACTCCTTATTGTTTACTGTTATATGACTGGACTCTGTTCACATGACGATTTCTTTTTCTATGTTTTAGGACTGATTCAGTCAAAGGGGTACTGGGGAGGGGAAAAAAAGTTTTCAAATCAACTGGTGGAGAACAGTGTTAGAGGAAAATGTAAGGGGAGCCATCCGTGACCTTAAGATGTGCAGAACAACAAGACAGTGAACTAATGTGCACATGTAAATCAACTAAAATGTAGTAAAAAAAAATTGATCTGTGATTTGGAATAGCCGGGCCTTGAATTTAAAGGGATATTCCCATCTCAGCTAATAGGTTTTCTAGGTCACAGACCACCATATAGCTATAATAAATATACACATATATAATATATATATATATATATATATATATATATATATATATATATATATACACACAGTGGGGAAAAAAAGTATTTAGTCAGTCACCAATAGTGCAAGTTCCACCACTTAAAAAGATGAGAGAGGCGTCTGTAATTGACACCATTTGTAGACCTCAACTATGGGAGAAAAAATGAGAAAACAAATCCAGAAAATCACATTGTCTGATTTTGTAAGAATTTATTTGCAAATTATGGTGAAAAATAAGTATTTGGTCAGTAACAAAATTTCATCTCAATACTTTGTTCTATCCTTTGTTGGCAATGACAGAGGGCAAACATTTTCTGTAAGTTTTCACAAGGTTGGCACACACTGTTGTTGGTATGTTGGCCCATTCCTCCATGCAGATCTCCTCGGCAACACAGACTTTCAACTCCCTCCAAAGGTTTTCTATAGGGTTGAGATCTGGAGACTGGCTAGGCCACTCCAGGACCTTGAAATGCTTCTTACGAAGCCACTCCTTCATTGCCCTGGCGGTGTGCTTTGGATCATTGTCATGTTGAAAGACCTAGCCACGTTTAATCTTCAATGCCCTTGCTAATGGAAGGAGGTTTGCACTCAAAATCTCATGATACATGGCCCCATTCATTCTTTCATGTACCCGGATCAGTCGTCCTGGCCCCTTTGCAGAGAAACAGCCCCAAAGCATGATGTTTCCACCCCATGCTTTACAGTAGGTATGGTGTTTGATGGATGCAACTCAGTATTCTTTTTCCTCCAAACACAACAAGTTGTGTTTCTACCAAACAGTTCCACTTTGGTTTCATCAGACCATAGTACATTCTCCCAATACTCTTCTGGATTATCCAAATGCTCTCTAGCAAACTTCAGACGGGCCTGGACATGTACTGGCTTAAGCAGTGGGACACGTCTGGCACTGCAGGATCTGAGTCCCTGGCGGCGTAGTGTGTTACTGATGGTAGGCTTTGTTACATTGGTCCCAGCTCTCTGCAGTATATTCACTAGGTCCCCTCGCATGGTTCTGGGATTTTTGCTCACCGTTCTTGTGATCATTTTGACCCCACGGGGTGAGATTTTGCGTGGAACCCCAGATCGAGGGAGATTATCAGTGGTCTTGTATGTCTTCCATTTTCTAATTATTGCTCCCACAGTTGATTTCTTCACTCCAAGCTGGTTGCCTATTGCAGATTCAGTCTTCCCAGCCTGGTGCAGGGCTACAATTTTGTTTCTGGTGTCCTTTGACAGCTCTTTGGTCTTCACCATAGTGGAGTTTGGAGTCTGACAGTTTGAGGGTGTGCACAGGTGTCTTTTTATACTGATAACAAGTTTAAACAGGTGTCATTACTACAGGTAATGAGTGGAGGAAAGAGGAGACTCTTAAAGAAGAAGTTACAGGTCTGTTTGAGCCAGAAATCTTGATTGTTTGTGGGTGACCAAATACTTATTTTCCACCATAATTTGCAAATAAATTCTTACAAAATCAGACAATGTGATTTTTTGGATTTGTTTTCTCATTTTGTCTCTCATAGTTGAGGTCTACCTATGATTTAAATTACAGACGCCTCTCATCTTTTCAAGTGGGAGAACTTGCACTATTGGTGACTAACTAAATACTTTTTTTCCCCACTGTATATATATATATATATTCTCTATACATCAATATCCACCAGCCAGACCACTGTTCTTAGAGCAGAGTGGTGGTCTGTAACCTAGACAACGAGCTGTCAACAATGTGAGGGAAAGAGCAGCATCAGAAGAAGGAGGCAAGTTTGCTAAATGAATATATTTGCAAAAATATTTAACATAAGGCTCTCTACAAGTAAAACTATATTCGTTTAGAAGGGAATACCACTTTAATCCTATTGGGATGCTGTGGTATAACCTGAATAAGGGAGCAAACATTAGGGATCTCAGAAATATTGCCCAAACAGTTTGATAGAATTTATTACTGTTATTATTAAATTGCTGGGGGTCACTTACTTTCCCCCTGCACTATAGACATTTACTCAATGTAAATGTATAAATGACATCATCGCCCTAGCTAGTTTACTTACAATGCTTGGTCTATAATTGTAACTTACAGAACATTTAGGCCACATTTTATAAGTAATCAATGCAGAAAAAGAGTTCACTTACTTTTTTTCACAATTTTAACTAACTAGATGGATACACAGGAGAGAAAGAAACAAACAATAAAAACTAGATACTGTGGATCGCTATTCTACACTCTGTCTTCATGCTGTGTCTCAGTAATGAGAAGACTGTGACCCGGTAGTCGCTGACTATGTCACCTGCAGAGTTGGATAAGCAGCACTGTAGGAGACGGCTGCGTTCCTCGAGGAATATATACATTGGAGGGCTCTGATAGATATACAGTTACATAAACACCCATCTATAATTGCTATCATCATAGACCCAAGAATAGCAGTCTTCTCACCACCTTCATGATGGAGTCAGACAACAATATAGAACATCCGGTGCAGACCCTCCAGTAATGTACAGCACTATACACGTCCATGTGGTTTTGAAAGTCCTATCCGCATGTGACAAAGTTTAGATTTTATAATTCTACTTTGAATTATTTCTCAGTTTTTCATTCTGGATTTAACCCATTGAAAGGCGTACAGTAGGGTAGAATCTGCACCAAGTTAACATGTGACACAAAGGGGCTGGTTGCACAAGTGTGAGCCTTAAAGTGACACTGTACCCACAATATGATCCCCTCCCAAACTGCTCGTATTGTCAGATAGCTGCTTTTAATCCAAGATCTGTCCTGGGGTCCGTTCCGCAGTTGACGCAGTTATTGTCCTAAAAAAAACAACTTTAGAACTTGCAGCCCTGTGTCAAATTGGAGCTGCCTAGAGTACCCATGCCCTAGGATTGCGATGCCTTTCCTTCCCTCCTCCCCGCCTCTTCATCATTAGGAATGCTCCAGGAAAATTTTCTCCTATTCCTCACCTGTGTGAACACGGCACATGGACCGGATCGTTGAGGCACCTGTGCAGAGTTCAAACAAGAGGAATAGGAGAAAATGTTCTAGGGGCATTCCTAATGACGAGGAGGGTGGGGAGGAAGATGGAGGGGTGTTGCAATCCTATTGCACACACACTCTAGGCCACGCCAAGACTCCAGAGACTGAAAGAGAATGTTGTTGTTGTTTTTTTCTAATCCATTGCTTTATTAAAGTTATATTACTTTGTAATATAACTTTATTAAAGGGAAACTATCAGCAGGTTAGAAGAGTCTAACCTACTGATATCTTCTTACCATGATCTTCAATGCCGTTTCTGTGATATTAACAGTTTAATCAATATTCTGGTGCACTGGGGGTGGGGCTATCACCTCCAGTAGTCCTATCCCAAGTGCACCAAAACACCTAATTAGCATAATGATTAAACTGCTAATATTACAGAAATTGTGCCGATGATGAAGGTAAGAAACTTCATACATACAGTAGAAAGACATACAGTATCAACAGGTTAAATGCTTCTCGGTCCAATGCTGTTATCCATGCTCCCCTGTCATGAGACAGGGAAATTAGGTTTAATGGACAATAAGCCCCGCCTTATTGACACTGTCTGTAACTGATGGTGGCCATAGCACCCCACAGGAAAACTAGGGCAACAGGATCATCTTAAAGGCGACCTGTCATCAGTTTCATGCTGTCCAAACCAAGGGTCTGGTGTCTTTATTATTGATTGATGGATTACTTGATTTATATAGCTGTTGTTTTACTTCAATACTTAAAAAGAAAAGTTCAGCTAAAAAAAAAAATGCCCTCCTCCGACCCCTACAACTTTTTTTTTTTTTTTTAACAAAGCTATATGTGCTTTATAATTGTTTGCTCCATGGTCTGTACTTTTTATTTGGGGCAGATAAGACTTTTTGTCCTTTTTGTTCATACTGTTCCACACAGCAATACCAAAATCTACTTCTTTACTTACTTTATTTACATCTACAACGTCTTTATTTGCAAAATGGGGATAGGGAGATGATCTAAAGGGGTTGTCCAGGCAGGACTCTTTAGCTGTATGCCTGGGGAGGGGGTAAATAAAGTAAAATAACAAATACTTACCTTCCTGGCTCCTGCACTGCCACCAGTATTATGCCACAGGGACATGATGTAACCGGCCTGCTCAGCCAAATAGCAGCTATTGCGGACCTACTGGAAACCATACCCACTATGGATAACATCAGCAATTAACCATTCACCCGACAGAACTGCTGATGATGAGATGAATGGTTATTAAATTATCCAGGGGCGGATTAACTTTACCATAGGCCCCGGGCTGTCCGCCAAGCCTGGGCCCCCCAACCCCTATGGTAGCACTAGCATGGTGCTCATAGTAGAGGATAGATAATGTCATGATGCCCTGATTTGTGCAAAATTTCGGAAAAAAAAGCTGTGTTTTTTTGCAAATCATGGCAGAACTTTAGCCCGGAGACAATACACCACTGAAAGTATAAGTCTGTTTGGGTGGCCATGGGCCCTTCAGGAGCTCAGGGCCCCGGGCTGCCACCAGAAACGGACCTATTATAATCCGCTACTGAAATTATCCTTGGTAGATACATGGTCGATAGAAATAAAATCCAGAATCTCCTTATTAACCATAGGAATGTCATGTCAGATGTCCATCCTGCGTGTGATCCCTCTCAGACACATATGATTCTCAAGAATAACTGTGGTTATGAATGAACCAAATTGTAGTCACAAAACTGAGTGACTTAAGTCAATTTTATGTGCTTTTCCCTGAATAAGGCGCTTTGTGTTCAATGTAAAACAAACACCATAAAACTAACATGAACTGATAAATGCGGCGTAGAAACTAGAGGTCGTTCACATGGAAATGTCTGTTAGGATTCGGGTATAATCTGCACTCAGCTTTAGCCATCAGTCTAGTGTAATACTCTTCAATTCTTCTAATATGCTGATCTGTGTGTCACCATGGTTACAGACTACAAACATATTCCATGTAGTCTGATCTTGCAGTCATGTGTTGGGTTTTTTTCCAACCTCATTAGGAGCATGAAGGTGTTTTTTCTAAGTGGAATAAGTCACTAAAGATTTCTAGGACAATAGTTAATGTCTTACAGAAACAGATGAGGGCATGCTGAAGAGAAGAGGGCATGCTGAACAGCATAGGACATGTTAAAATGCAACACACTAATTTCTTTTTTCCAACAGCTGTAGTTGGGGGGGGGGGGGGGGGTGTTTACCAGTCCCACCGAAGCAGACATATAAATATATTGGTTTTATTTTAGAGAGTGTGAGGAGAGCTCTATAAAGGTGTTTTAAAACTTATAGATAAATAGATTTATTTGAAAGATCTTTAAAACCGAAGCCAGAAACAGACTATAAACTGGGAACAGGTCGTACAGGAAAGACTGAGATTTCTCCTCCTAATGCTGCGTTTACACGGAACGATTATCGTGCAAATTTACACGATAACGATAGAATTCGAACGATAATCGTACGTGTAAACGCAATGAACGATCGAACAACGAGCGAGAAATTGTTCATTTTGGTCTTTGAACATGTTCTTAAATCATCGTTCGTAAAAAAAATCGCAGATCGTTCCGTGTAAACAGTCGTTCACCAATTTTACCTTTGTGCGAGATAGGCTTAAGCGATCGCAAAACGAATTTTCCGTACGATATATCGTTCCGTCTAAATGCTGATCGTTATAAAAGAAAAATCATAACTTCGAAGTCGTTAATCGTACGATCGAGCGAATTATCGCACCGTGTAAACCCAGCATTAAAAGTCAATTGCTGCAGTGGTTCTCAACTCCAGTCTTCAAGACCCACCAACAAGTCATGTTTTGAGGATTTCACAGGTGATATAATTATAGTCAGTGCACCAGTAACTGCCACAGCTGTTCGTTGTATGGGATGTCCGCAAAACATGACCTGTTGGTGGGTCTTGAGGACTGGAGTTGTGAAACACTGAATTACTGGCTTTGGCGTCAAAAACCTGTCAGATAAATCTCTCTGTGTAAGCACACCATTAAGATAGGTGAAGTTAGGTCATTCATGGACCGCTGAGAATGATATGCAAATAAATATTATCTATCTATCTATCTATCTATCTATCTATCTATCTATCTATCTATCTATCTATCCATCTTCTATCTATCTATCTATCTATCTCCTATCTATCTCTTATCTATCTATCTATCTATCTCCTATCTATCTATCTATCTATCTATCTATCTATCTATCTATCATCTATCTATCTATCTATCTATCTATCTATCTATCTATCATCTATCTATCTATCTATCTATCTATCTATCTATCTATCTATTATCTATCTATCTATCTATCTATCTATCTATCTATCTATCTCCTATCTATCTATCTATCTATCTATCTATCTATCTATCTATCTATCTATCTATCTATCCAACAGGAATGTGAACAGCACTGCTTGTAGCTCGTAGGTTTGGCGGGTGCCAGCTGGACGATCCTGATCACAGATCCAAGTAATTATGCAAAGGAATCCAACAGCACTTCCCAATAAATTCAAACGTGTAAATTTATTTCATCTCTTTAAACAAACAAACAAACGTAGTGCAGCATAGCAAATTTCAAGCGACATTTCTCCCGTCTCACACGGGCTTTTTCAAGCTCATATTACAAGTTGACAATCAGCTACTTATCCAAAACGTGTGATTTAAAAGTGATTTCTTATTTGTTATTTATGCTCATGCGTTTATGTGTCATGCTC
This sequence comes from Dendropsophus ebraccatus, assembly GCF_027789765.1. NCBI lineage: Eukaryota > Metazoa > Chordata > Amphibia > Anura > Hylidae > Dendropsophus > Dendropsophus ebraccatus. The sequence continues at coordinate 126,071,841 of NC_091459.1, read as the reverse complement.
ACAGAGATCCAAATGATGTGGACTTTACCAAATTGCACATCCTTCTTCGTTGTGACATAATGATTTTCTTTCATTTGAATGTCTATTTACTTCTACAATGTGGATGTTGTATTAGGTGGTTTTCAAGTATTCAATTTACCTAAGCACTTGAAGGGTTAACACTAGAGATGTGCAAACCTCCAGCATGCTCGAGTCGACCCGAACCCGAACGTTCGGCATTTGATTAGCGGTGGCTGCTGAACTTGGATAAAGCCCTAAGGCTATGTGGAAATCATGGATATTCTCATTGGTTGTGTCCATGTTTTCCAGACAACCTTAGAGCTTTATCCAAGTTCAGCAGCCCCCGCTAATCAAATACCGATCGTTCGGGTTCGGATTGACTCGAACCCGAACCCGGTTTGCTCATCTCTAGTTAACACTATTGAAGGATTCACAGAGATTCACCAACATCACTTTTAGACTATGTTTACACTACGTAAAAGTACGGCAACAACGGCTGTACTTTGAACGAGTGGAACACTGCCTATTCTTCTATGGGATCCCTGCCGGAGCTTATACACTTAGTAAACGCTCCGGCTGGGATCCCATGCGGCGCCGCAATGAACTGACATGTCAGTTTTCTGCGGCCGCAATTCAGTGAATTGCGGCCGCAGAAAGTCCTGTCAGTTCACACAATGAAGCGAGCGTCTCCGGCCGCTTGCTTCATTGTGTGCTAAGAGAGTTCTAATGCGGGCGCGAGCTGATGCTCCCACATCAGAGCTCTGCGACCGGAAAGATCATGATGATCTTTGCAGAGACCGGCCGTTCCGTGACCTGGCCGGGTCACAGAACGGCCGGTCTCTTACAGCGTGTGAACATGGCCTTAACCACACGTTTTGTATAAGTATTTAAGTGTCACTTTGTAATATAAGCTTGAAAATGCCCGCGTGAGACGGGAGAAACGTCGCTAGCAATTTGCTATGCTGCACAATATTTGTTTTTGTGAAGTGATGGAATAAATTAATAATAAAAAATCTTCAAAAATAAAGTGCAACACAAAATACCAAGGCACCAGTATTAGTATTTTGTGTGCTGCACATTATTGTTGTAGATTTTTGATGGAATAAACTCACAAGTTTTTTTGCTGCGTTTACACGAAACGACTATCGTTCAAATTTGCACGATAACGATCGCATTTGAGCGATCATCGTTCCGTGTAAACATAGCGAATGATCAAGCGACGAGCGAGAAATCGTTCATTTTGATCTTTAAACATGTTCTCATTGTCGTTCGCAAAAAATTCGCAGATCGTTTCGTATAAACAGTCTTTCACCGATTTAACCTATGTGTGAGATGGGCTTAAGCGATCGCAATACGATTTTTCCATACGATATATCGTTCCGTCTAAACGCTGACCGTTATCAAAAACAAATCATTATTTCGAAATCATTAATCGTATGATTGGGCGAATTATCAAGCATTTCACGTTCTAATTTTGAGTGCTGTGGATTATCTACTGGATCTCTCTCTCTCATATCTACCTCAGATATCTGCTTATAAGAACATATCATGGGGGGTGGGGTGGGGGGTATATTCCATCATTTCTTCATAATCAGCCCTAATTGCAATCACACTCGGACTATTGAATTCCTGTAGAGAACTACTCATATCACACGGAGGAGTAATTGGTGTCATAGATACACGGACACATTGTGCATCCCAGAGACCCTCACCCTCCCTCATTAAGGGGTCACTTTATAATTATTACTACAAATGAAACTTAAAGTGATTGAAAGAAAAACAGATCACTAATAACGGGAAAATCGGAGCCTCCAGCAATATACCTAGAGCTGCCTCCTATACTCCATAAGGGACTGTGTGAAATGAGATGATAGAAACCGCTCACATCCTCCGCTCAATATCCCAATGGTTGCTGGCACTACTGTATGTCGGAGGCATTCTGATGGGGCGGTTATATGGAAGACTTTTTTTTATATATGGTATTCTGCTATTTCTGTTATATATTTCTAGAGGTTACATGAGAGGTAATGAACCTATGGACGGGCTGGGCCTCGCTGATCACAGTCAGGCTTGCATGACCGCCATCCTACGTTCTGTGGACGGGTCTGCTCACTTGGAAGACCGAACTATTGATGCATTATCTCTGAGATATATTATCTCTGGGCGATCCCCAATGAAAGGGTCCGGCATGGTGGAAGATGGAGTGCCCTGGTGTTGTGGTGCAGATGAAAGCCAGACATGGAGTTGGAACTTAATGGACTCCAAATAAGCAAATAAAGTTACAAAAAAGTCCAGATTGGCAGGACTAGAGTTCACACATACAGGATCCGCAGCAGATTTGATGGTGCAGATTTGATTTGCTTTGAATCTGCGATTTCAAATATGCTGCAGATCCTGTACGTGTGAACACACCCTTCTGTAGTGAAAGCTGGCATTCTTATCGTCCTTAGGGCCCTATTCCAACGGACGATTATCGTTAAATCGTTCAAATCTAAACGATAATAGTTCGGTTGAAATGCAGTTAACGATTAACGACCGAACGAGAAATCGTTGATCGCTTTATAAGACCTGGACCTATTTTTATCGTTGCTCGTTCGCAAAACGCTCGCAAATCGTTCGCATTGAATAAGACATCGTTCGGTCGTTCGCAATAGATACAAACGCAATAGCGAAGAAATAGCAAAGAAAAGACGATCGCAATTACGATCATAAGTAACGATTATCGTTCCATGGAAATGAGTGAACGTTTTCAGGTCTTTCGCAATAGCGGTCGTTTGAGATCGTTAATCATTAACGATTATGCAAACGATAATCGTCCGGTGGAATAGGGCCCTTACTTTGGTGATGGAATCATTCTGCAATCTATACTTTACTAATGGGGGTGCTACACCGGCTGCTCCCGACAAGGCTCTTATACTTGTTCTACTCATTCTTTCCCTTCTCTGCAATGCTCAGTCTGCAGGGTGAAGGACAAAAGGTAAGGTTCCTATTGCCACATAGATAACTAGGCCCGGCCTGAAGCCTAACAGGTCTTAGACATGCAGTGGGTCTCCTGTACAGCTTATCCCTAATGATTAGACAAATCTTCCTCTACTCTCTCTCCTCTGTAGTAATCCCTTTAGTATGAAATGAAAAACAGATGATCCAGCAGGCTCTGATGTAGCACGTAAAATCACATCCCGTTTATTAAACAGAAATCACCTTAGTGTACACATGCCCACAGCAAAAAAAAAAAAACGACGTGTTTCGGGTGCGGTTTATGCTTAGAGTAAGGCTATGTTCACACTACGTAAAAGTATGGCCATTGTTGCCATCGGCAATGCGGGCGCTCGCTGATGCGCCCACATCAGAACACTGTGGCTGGAAAGATCATCGGGATGACCTTTTGCAGAGACCGGCCGTTCCGTGACCCAGCCCATACGTAGTGTGAACATAGCCTAAGGGTGCAAAAACCGCACTCGAAATGCCTCACAGTTTTTTGTTTTTTTTTGCTGGGGGCATGTTTTCAAGTGTACACAAAGGTGATTTCTGTTTAATAAACGGAATGTGATTTTACTTGCTACATCAGAGCCTTCTGGATCATCTGTTTTCATTTCATGCAATTACGTCACTTACCATTGGAGTGGATCTGTGCAAGCCAAAAGATCTTTACAGGAGAGGTGAGCTGGCTTAATCTTTTTTTTTCTAAATTATCTTTAGTAGTATACTAATTTGGCAATATCCAGGGAAATTTTCAGTACTTCCGAGGGACTTCCAGCTCCTAGCGCACCCAGAAGTCCTAAGGCCTGCTCTAGGGAAGGGGGGCTTAGCTGCTCTACTCCCATCCTTACTCTTCCCTAAGCTAATCTCCCCCACAAACACTTGGAATATAGACTGATGGCGGGCTACCCATATACATATCATAACTGTCTGCCAATTGTTTGTTGAATTGTAAGCTATACCCCACCCCCAGAGGAGTCCCCCCAAGAACATAAAGATCAGCTAGTTGAAAGCCAACACACCAAATCCATCTCTCTTCCAACAATATCCATACATGTTGCAGTCTCGGCCAGTCCCCCCAAAACTGGCAGGTTCGGCTAACTTTATATTCATGGTAATACGTCCCTATATAGTAATATGTCCCTATATAGTAATATGTCCCTATAGCGCATGGGGTCATTCCTCTACACTGTTTTTAGGAACCTTTTTAGTTTATTAGATATGTAATTGGTGCACTAGGGGCGGGACTACCACCTTAAGTGCACCAATACGCCCATCCAACCCAGCCCTCCTAATGAATATTCATCTGGGCTCTGCATAGATAAGCGCCGGAGTGACTCCAGTGCAGAGCACTGCCCCAATATTCGTTAAGCAGGCAGGCCGGTCGGGGTGGATCGGTGCACTAAGAGTGGTAGTCCCACCCCCAGTGCACCAAACCACCTCATTTACATAACCAATCAACTAAAACGTTCCCAAAATGCAACTGAGGATCAAGGTAAGAAAATTTGCTTCATCCTTCATGCCCTGGGCTCGATGGGGATAGAGATTTTTCTAACCTGCTGATAGTTTCCCTTTAAGAGATGTTGAAGTGTTTAACGGTGTCTAAAGTTTTGATGGCGCTCATTTAAGAGCTTCTCTTCCAATCTTGCTGCTCGCTGCGGGAAGCTGACTTATACATTAATGGAGCCCAACTTATCCTGTAAGCAACTGAAGAGGCTGATTGGGGTCTGAGCGACCAGACCCAACTAATCAAAACTTTTGACACAAAAGTCTTTACGGGTGCATTGATTTTCTGCGGTTAGATACCATCGCCCACACACAATTGTAGAGTTACACAAGCAATTCTGTTCTCAGCAGGGAGTCTGAGGTCTAGATTGATGTGCGCGAGGTTTACATTGTATAAGACATGAATAGATAAGGTCACCCGTCACTCACCACCGTTAGTTTTTTCTCCACTCTGGCCGCATTCGGCATCTTGTCATAGTTCTGGATTTCTTGGTAGGCTTTGTGAAGTTTCCAGGCTATGGTTGTATAACACGTGATGATGGTGATAGCTGGAGTAATAGTGCACAGGATGAACATACTGACGATGAACGAGAATCCATTGTTAGAATTCTGGAACTCAGCCCAGGCTATGGTGCAAGAAATACCGAATGGTTCTGGACCATAGTGACCCCATCCAACCAATGGGAATATTGCCCAGAGCAAGGCATAGAGCCATATTAAGACGATCACAACGTATATTGCTTTCTTCTTTATTAGATTACCTGAAAAGGAAAATGAAGAGTTAATTTGTAAAAAAAAAAAAAAAAAAAGTTATATATATATATATATATATTAAAAAAACAATCTAAACAGATTTTTTTGGACCAAATAACAACATGGTATTAAAAAATGAATATTAGAGTTGAGAGAACTTCATGAAAGTGTCTGGGTTTGACAACTTCGAACCCCAATACTCTGCGTTTAACTCCCTGATTTTGCCTGTTTACCTTCTCCAGACACAGGGAGTTTAATTTCTCTCCCCCTTTTAATGTGTTCTGTCCTGATCTAGCTGTTACTAGAGACAGATTTCCCCTACCAACAGGTAGTGGAGAGCACATTGCAGAGAAGGAAGACACCTAGTGGCCAAGACTTTTCTGCAGTTTTTTTATGAGGAAGAGAGTTTTTTTTTTTCTTATTTACAAAGATGTCAGGCATCACAGGAAGCCCTGATTCTAATTTTACATCTATGTGTAGGAGGTAATTAATTTTTTTTTTCAGAAAATAAGGCTGGCTTTACACTGCATTTTTGCAATCCGTTTTTTTTTTTAAAATCAGTTTTTTGCAAAAAAAAAAGAAAAGTTAAAAAAACCGGATACATTTGTGTGCATTTGTTTTGATCTGACTTCCATTGTAAAAAAAGAAAAAAGATCAAAACGGATCAGTTTTCTTTTCTTTTAACGTACACAGAAATGTATTGGACCAAATGTTTTCGCAATAAATGGGGGAAAAAAAACGGATTGCATAAAAACGTAGTGTGAACCCAGCCTAACATGTTTGATGAATATTGTACAGTCATATGTATGGGTATACTGTTATCATCTACTTCTAGCTTCACTGTCACTTTGATTTGTGGCCTTGGCCATTTCATCAAGGGCTTCATGGTTCGGCTCATTCACTGAGATAACTGGACTACCATGTCCTCATGGTCACAGAGTCCTCAGCCTCTGATCTAAAAATACAAATTACAATCATATTTTTCCGTATACATGTAGCCAAGAAAAACATAAGGATAAGTTACTTACGGTTAGTTGTGGTGGTGCTGGCCACTACATATCGGAGCACCGCCATTGCTGTTAACGTCATCATACTGGCTACTCCAAAAAAGAATCCCATGAGGGCATAATACAGGCAGGAAGAATCCCCTCCGATCCAGGCGTGATTCCAGGCGGAAGCGATGGCCAGAGGGTACATGCTCACCGCCATGCCCAAGTCTGTGATGGCCAAGTTTATAGACAGGAGATCTGGAGATTTCAGGTGGGCAGAGCATTTCACAGCTGTAGCGAGCACGGCCACGTTACCCACCACGGTTAATATGGCTGAAAATGGAAGAACATATAAATCATTTATGGCAGGCAGAGGACCTATCTGATAGGTGACTACTTGTTAAGGACTTCTCCTTAAATACACTGGCGACAGAAAGTTATACAGGTGTGTAGGTTACTTCTATTTAAAAATCTCAAGCCTACCAGTACTTATCAGCTGCTGTATGTCCTGCAGGAAGTGATGTATTCTTTTTAGACAGACACAGTGCTCTCTGCTGCCACCTCTGTCAATGTCAGGAACTGCTCAGAGCAGGAGAGGTTTTCTAGGGGATTTGCTGCTGCACCAGACAGTTCCTGACATGGACAGAGGTGGCAGCAGAGAGCACTATGTCTGTCTACATCACTACCTGCAGGACATACAGCAGTTGATAAGTACTGGAAGACTGGAGATTTTGAAATAAAAGTCATTTACAAATTTGTATAACCTTCTGACACCATTTTTTCTTCTGGAGTAACCTTTTAAAATCACAATTCTGAAGCATCTTTTCATGCATACCTACATTGTTCTTCTGTTATTCCTCCTGAAAATTTAAATAACTTGACCACAGGATATTATATTGTCAGGGGGCACTTGTACTGACAGGCAGGGGTAATTATCTCTGTACTGCCGGATCGGTGTTCTGCAGATAGGGTCTGCTCTCAGGCAGACTCTATGTACCGATCGCCGATAGTACTAAACAGTGCTATACTATGGCATAGCATAGATCAGTATATGCAATCTAATGATTGCATATTTAACAGTAAAAAAAAAAGTGTTAAAAAAAGTGTAATAATTTTTTTAAAGTAAATGACACCTCAACCAGCCATCTGTGCATCAATGACCTTGGTCATGAAGGGGTTAACCATTTAACTAGTATGCCTGTTACGCATCATAAGCATCATATATGCTTATGAGGCACAACACTATTACGCATGGTACATTATAAGCCATGATATTATAAGATAAGGTCCCAGAGGAGAAACATCAGCAGTTCAGCAGGACGCCTCTCAGTACGGAAAGAATTAGCGAGGGGGCGAGCGCTAGTCAAGGACAAATAAGATTTCTGTAAGTTCGGCTCCATGTGGAGACAGATATTATACAGGATGCAGAATAATTCTCTGTTTGTTCCCATTTTTGGATTGAATCCTGGAGGTGTTATCACCGGGGTGGAAATCATGTAAAGCTGAAGGCAAATTTATGTTTTATATAGTGGGGGGAAAAAATCATATACTGTATTCTCTATAAACACTTTCTGATCCATCGATGGTAAATATGGCAGAGTATACGTGTGGTGTAGGCCCGGCAGGAAACCCTGAACAGACACAGTTCCTGAAACCAGCCAGGACCTGAATATAAAGTAGATTACTAAGTAGCTGAAAACTTCATTTCATTTTGTTTCATTTTGTGCCAAGCCAAACAATCTCTCCAAAAGGAAAGATTTCCCATCTGCAGACAGCAGTTTCTGGGTGTTTGCTCCTCATCAGTGCAGAGCAGGGTGTTGGCTGGCTAGTGAGAGGTCTATCGATGTGGGTCAAAGGGGTAATGACTCTCCTTAATTTATGTCACTACCCCTTTATCTGAATCCAGAAAGCCTCTTGAGGTGTTGGGATGGAAATATTCTCCAGATAAGGAGTAATCCCACATAAGAATAACATGGCTGCTATCTGCACAACTGTTGTCCTCACACAGGAGTGGCACTTTGTTTTTTAGACCCCCCCCCCCCTTATTCTTCAAATCCCAGCCTGACTATAGGCCTAATGACTGGCAAAAATATGTCTGCATTAGAGTCCTTATAGACAGACAGGACCTGCCCCATATGAGCTCTGATCTAGCAGATCGGCACTTAAGTTTCAAAACAGTTCAATGATTGTGTGACCAGTTGCCACGTTTCACTGCATTTCCATCATGGCAGCTGTTACATGGGACAGTAATTGGCCTATAGTCACCCTGCCTGACATCTAGCCTAAGGTTGTGCTCACATCCACATCAGAGGCAAGTGTCCAGGAGGCGGGCTCTTCTTGTTAGGTGTCCTTAGCACTCTATAGTGAGAGCTTCTATAGCCCGTGATTGGCTGCTCCAGTGTCCAATCACAATACTGCTAGAACTGTCACCCAGAGCTGACACAAGGGGGTGGAGTCAGGGAGGCTATTTATATCTTACAAGAAGAACCCATTTCCTTTGCAGTTATAGTGTTACACTCCCACACCCATCCTCTGTATTCCAATACCAGGAGGTCCCTTTAAAGGGAATGTGTCGCCTTAATTTTCTTTTACTGATTAGAATCACATACTAAAATGTGTTCTTTTATTCTAATGTTTCTATTTTCTTTCATTTTGATTTGTTTCACTTTTTATACATTATTTTGGGGCAGCCATATTGCCTGGGCTCTTCTTAGCAGCATTTAGTAACCTGCTTTACAGCAAGACTCATGGACATAGAGGACAATATTAACACTTTATCCCCTTGAGATGAATGTAAAGCATTAGTGAGCGTGCTCTGTAACTTTTACAAAGGTCATTCTACAGGGAGCTGCTATTGTCTTGTACTGATTCCCGATCTCAGACATAAGGTTGAAGTGAAGAAATGCGTGGTTCCCAATCTCAGATATAAGTTTGAAGTGAAGAAATGCGTGGTTTCTGATCTTAGACATAAGGTTGAAGTGAAGAATTACGTGGTTCCCGATCTTAGACATAAGGTTGAAGTGAAAAAATATGTGGTTCCTGATCTCAGACTTAAGGTTGAAGTGAAGAAATGCGTGGTTCCCGATCTCAGACTTAAGGTTGAAGTGAAGAAATGCGTGGTTCTCGATCTCAGACGTAAGGTTGAAGTGAAGAAATACGTGGTTCCCGATCTCAGATGTATGGTTGAAGTGAAGAAATGCGTGGTTCCCAATATTAGACGTAAGGTTGAAGTGAAGAAATATGTGGTTCCCGATCTCAGACGTAAGGTTGAAGTGAAGAAATGCATGGTTCCCGATCTCAGACGTAAGGTTGAAGTGAAGAAATGCGTGGTTCCCGATCTCAGACTTAAGGTTGAAGTGAAGAAATGCGTGGTTCCTGATCTTAGACATAAGGTTGAAGTGAAGGAATACGTGGTTCCCGATCTCAGACGTAAGGTTGAAGTGAAGAAATGCGTGGTTCCCGATCTCTGATGTAAGGTTGAAGTGAAGAAATACGTGGTTCCCTGATCTCAGACGTAAGGTTGAAGTGAAGAAATGCGTGGTTCCCGATCTCAGACGTAAGGTTGAAGTGAAGAAATGCGTGGTTCCCGATCTCAGACATAAGGTTGAAGTGAAGAAATGCGAGGTTCCCGATCTCAGACATAAGGTTGATGTGAAGAAATGCGTAATTCCTGATCTTAGACATAAGGTTGAAGAAATACGTGGTTACCTCAGAAGGTTGAAGTGAAGAAATGCGTGGTTCCCGATCTCAGACATAAGGTTGAAGTGAAGGAATACGTGGTTCCCGATCTCAGACGTAAGGTTGAAGTGAAGAAATGCGTGGTTCCCGATCTCTGATGTAAGGTTGAAGTGAAGAAATACGTGGTTCCCGATCTCAGACGTAAGGTTGAAGTGAAGAAATGCGTGGTTCCCGATCTCAGACGTAAGGTTGAAGTGAAGAAATGCGTGGTTCCCGATCTCAGACATAAGGTTGAAGTGAAGAAATGCGAGGTTCCCGATCTCAGACATAAGGTTGATGTGAAGAAATGCGTGGTTCCTGATCTTAGACATAAGGTTGAAGAAATACGTGGTTACCGATCTCAGACGTAAGGTTGAAGTGAAGAAATGCGTGGTTCCCGATCTCAGACGTAAGGTTGAAGTGAAGAAATACGTGGTTCCTGATCTCAGACGTAAGGTTGAAGTGAAGAAATGCGTGGTTCCCGATCTCAGACGTAAGGTTAAAATGAAGAAATGCGTGGTTCCCGATCTCAGACTTAAGGTTGAAGTGAAGAAATATGTGGTTCCCGATCTCAGACTTAAGGTTGAAGTGAAGAAATGCGTGGTTCCCGATCTCAGACGTAAGGTTAAAGTGAAGAAATGCGTGGTTCCCGATCTCAGACTTAAGGTTGAAGTGAAGAAATATGTGGTTCCCGATCTCAGACGTAAGGTTGAAGTGAAGAAATGCGTGGTTCCCGATCTCAGACGTAAGGTTGAAGTGAAGAAATGCGTGGTTCCCAATCTCAGATATAAAATTGAGGTTGCAGAGAAGGTATATATTTATAGCGTTCCCGGCCTCAGGCATATCGTCGAGGCTGATGAGACGGATTGTATTGTAACGGTGTTGATATTAAAGAGAGACGTACCAACACTGTAAGCTAGCCAATATATATATACAGAAGGTTGGCCGTCATTATAGTTAGGGCCTGAAGTCCAGTCCCATTCCCAAAAAGAGCTGGAAGAAGAATGACTAAAATCACTACTGTCAGTGACACCACTTGAAATAGAGAACAATCAAAGGGTTACAGTTTACGTGAGCGGTCAAGGAAAACAGCCAATAAGGCGATAAGGGAAAATAATAGAAAATAAGAAAAAAATGTCACCAAAACTTCTTAACAAATATGTTTAATATAAAAACATTGTTTATTCAAAAAGAAAAAAATTCTTATGGCACATTCTCTTTAATTCTCTATCTCAGTCTGATAATGTACTTAGTTTGCATTTCCGTCCGTTCTATATAATTGGTAATATCTGCAATATGATCTGTATCCTCCCAGGATATATCAGTATCATTGACTATTGGCACAGATTTATTACATTCCCTATATATTGCTTCTTATATTACTTTTAAATTCATAAAAACAGATTAGATATAAATCCAGGATAAGGTTGCAGTAATTGTTCTTTAGGGCCTTAAGTCTAGAAGCACTATTATCAAACACCCTATTAGTGAAAGCTACAATGATGGCGGGTGGGGTGTTCTTCACTGCTGCTGAATTCGGATGCGGGCGCATCCGTGAAAACCCGCATCCAAATCCCCTGCTGTACACAATGGAGCGTGCGGCCAGAGCCGCACACTCCATTGTGTCAACTGACAGGGTTTTCTGCATCCGCTATTCAATAAATAGCGTCCGCAGAAAACTGACATGTCAGTTTCTTGCAGCACCACTAGGGACCCCGGCCAGAGTGTATACCATGTGTATACACTCCAGCCGGGATTCCTTCAAAGGCAGCACTACGTAAGTTCCGTAGTAATCACGGCTGTTAGTACAATGGCCGTAATTACTATGGAACTTACATAGTGGGAACATGGCCTTATGCTGTAACAACCCCAGCTGAATATGAGATGGCAGAATCCAGTTATCCAGTCCTAACCATGCCTCCTAATACTCACATGCCCCTAGGACTTATAGCAGGGCCAGTTTCTGCAATGAACAAATGTATGAAAGCACAGAATAAGAACTCAATCAGTCAATGACATAAACCAAGTGATGATGGGACAGCTTTCTCTGGATTTTTCCCTAGAACTAAAGGCCTTATTACATGAAGTAATTATTGACCGCATCGCTTTGTGTAATAAAAGGCAACGATCAGGCTGATCATTGTCTTTTAATATGTCGAAAGACAAATGACGTGGAGAGCAACAATCTGCTGACCTCGCTCTGTGTAAGTATGTAGTCAGTGTTGGACTGGGGTATCTGGGGCCCACCAAAGTAAATGATCCTGGGGGCCCACCAATGAAGAACCAGTGAGAAACAATGTCAGTCAGTGTTAGTGCAGGTTCTAAAACTGGGGGCCCACCAGAAGATCCTCCAGTCCTCTGGTGGGCCAGTACAACACTGTATGTAGTAGGATAGTAAGTCATGTAGTAGGATAGGAATGTATAGTAGTTAAACAGTGGAAATAGTTTTTTAAGAAATCAACAGGGCTTGTGATCACAAGCAGTTTTGCAGTATACTTGTTTAATTTATTATGATGAGGGGCAACACCCTGAAACAGCTGTCTGTGGATGGATACCTGGCCTTGGTTTTTCCCTTGTCATTACATTGACATATAGGGCTACCTAAAGGGGTTATCCAGTGCTACAAAAACATGGCCACTTTCCCCCTACTGTTGTCTCCAGTTTGGGTGGGGTTTTGAAACTCATTTCCATTGAAGTAAATGGAGCTAAATTGCAAACCACACCTGAACTGGAGACAACAGTAGGGGGAAAAGTGGCCATGTTTTTGTAGCGCTGGATAACACCTTTGCCCAGAGCATAGGCGTATTACATGCCATTGAGAGACCATAGTACAGTGTAGGGTCTGCCCCAAGCATGAGGCCACCTTATCATGGTTATAACTATTTTCAAGTCTGTAGTGGGTCTGTATCTTGCCATTGCGGTGAGCTGTTGCACTATTCTGTGTTTTTGTGCAGTATCCTACAACACAAGAGGAACTAGCCTGGATAGAACAAAGCTACCATAAGATCTAAGTATTCTATTTCACAGTGCAAGTTAACTGGGAAACCTGGGGCTGGGGCTTTTATCACCCTATAAGTACGAGTAGCTCCACACTGTGGGCAGAAGGTGGTCAGACCATAGTCTAAACACAGAAACAAGTAAACTTCTCACTCTCACTCTTATTCTTCTAAAGTTCCGGCAAAGCACAGTACTATATTGGGTTAGGACTCCTTTTCACAAACTCCTCTCCTCTACACTGCTCTACTCTACTCTAAACTCTTCAAGCACCGCTCCAACTACCTCTACTGTATTCTATTTCTTCAAGCATCTCCGCAGCACAAACCAAGTTAAGTACTAAAGTCTTTACAAAGATTTATCTATTTCGCCAAAGTGTTTTGAAATTCTGTACAGTAAAACTGTTTTATTTTTCCATCACTGGGACTCGGTCAGCTTTAAGTCCGCCCCAGCACCTATACACACTAGCCACACACCTTGGGTTAATTTTCCCCTTTCTGTGGGTGGCTGTACCAATAGTCCAGGTTGGTCGATTGCCACTTAGGACTACCGTGACAAGAGCCCAAGGGACCCACCAAAGCCAGTCAGGTCACCAACTATTTGGGGAAGACAACCAGCCACAACACAAAGCAGGTACCAACATCTCACCTGTGTGCTGGACTAGCACTGGCGTCACAACAGTATCATCCCTGGCTGAGCTGTATCATACCACTGATAACATCAACCAGACAGTGGTCACCACAGGCCCTATTCGACCAACAGATCTGCCGACAGATTATCTGCCAAAGATTTGAAGCCAAACCCAGGAGTGGATTTGAAAAGAGGAGAAATCCAGTCTTTCCTTTATGACCTGTTCTCTGTATATAGTCTGTTTCTGGGTTTTGCTCCAAATCTTTGGCAGATAATCTGTCGTCAAGTCTGTTGGTGGAATAGGGCCTTAATAGTCTTGTATTATAAGTTATATGTTGCAGTGATGTGTGTAATAGTCATGTATTATACCAGTTACACAGTATATAGTAGTTATATAGTGTAATAGTCATGTATTATACCAGTTATACATGGTGGTTATGTAGTGTAATAGTCATGTATTATACCAGTTACATATAGTAGTTATGTAGTGTAATAGTCATGTATTATAAGTTATACATTGCAGTGATGTAGTGTAATAGTCATGTATTATACCAGTTATACATGGTAGTTATGTAGTGTAATAGTGATGTGTTTTAAGTTATATTTTGTGGTAATGTAGTGTAATAGTTATGTATTATACCAGTTATATGTTGCGGTAATGTAGTGTGTTAGTCATGTATTATGAGAGTTATATATAGTAGTTATGTAGTGTAATAGTCATGTATTATACCAGTTATACAGTATATAGTAGTTATGTTGTGTAATAGTCATGTATTATACCAGTTGTACAGTATATAGTAGTTATGTACTGTAATAGTAGTGTAATATTCATGTATTATACCCGTTATACAGTATATAGTAGTTATGTACTGTAATAGTCATGTATTATACCAGTTATACAGTATATAGTAGTTATGTAGTGTAATAGTCATGTATTATACCAGTTATACAGTATATAGTAGTTATGTACTGTAATAGTCATATATTATACCAGTTATACAGTATATAGTAGTTATGTTGTGTAATAGTCATATATTATACCAGTTATACAGTATATAGTAGTTATGTAGTGTAATAGTCATATATTATACCAGTTATACAGTATATAGTAGTTATGTACTGTAATAGTAGTGTAATATTCATGTATTATACCAGTTATACAGTATATAGTAGTTATGTACTGTAATAGTCATATATTATACCAGTTATACAGTATATAGTAGTTATGTACTGTAATAGTCATATATTATACCAGTTATACAGTATATAGTAGTTATGTAGTGTAATAGTCATATATTATACCAGTTATACAGTATATAGTAGTTATGTTGTGTAATAGTCATATATTATACCAGTTATACAGTATATAGTAGTTGTGTTGTGTAATAGTCATGTATTATACCAGTTGTACAGTATATAGTAGTTATGTTGTGTAATAGTCATGTATTATACCAGTTATACAGTATATAGTAGTTATGTTGTGTAATAGTCATGTATTATACCAGTTGTACAGTATATAGTAGTTATGTACTGTAATAGTAGTGTAATATTCATGTATTATACCCGTTATACAGTATATAGTAGTTATGTAGTGTAATAGTCATGTATTATAACCGTTATACAGTATATAGTAGTTATGTAGTGTAATAGTCATGTATTATGTAGTGTAATGGAGTGTAATGGAGTGTAATAACAGAGTTATATGGTTGCAGTAAGGCAGTGTAATAGTCATGTATTGTTATATATAGTAGTTATGTAGTGTAATAGTGAAGTATTATTAGTTATACATAGTAGTTATGTAGTGTAATAGAGTGTAATAAGAGAGTTATATGTTGCAGTAATGTAGGGTAAGAGTTATGCATTGTCTTACAGTATGTCACATTGATTTCCTCCCTGTTTTCTGCCGCTTCTCTGTGGATTTATCAGTGTCATTCTGTCATGTATCCCTATTCCTGTCAGCGCTGATGACTAATGACACATCCCTAAGATACACACCACACTCCAGCGGCGGCCCAGCCATAGAGATGTGAAAATCATCACCAAAGATGACAGACGGAAAATGCTGAAAAACACCCCAGTGTAGGACGCCGTCATCTGCAACACTGTTACTACTAAATATTACACATAGTCAGTGCTGCCAAATGGCATGTTCTTTTTTCCCCATTTTGTATACTACAGTATGTGTAATATAGGAAAAATCCCTGCAAGCCATCAGCAAGCAGTCACAGTATGGCCTCAATGTACTATATACAGCGTCATGAGAACAGATCCATCAATATCAGCTTGCTGATGGTTTCCAGCACTATGACATTTGGCTGCCTAGAATGTCAGTGTAAAAAGTAGGTACAGCAATAGTGACACCTTTTGGATGTATGATGGAACTACAACCCTTAAAGGGGTACTTGAGAGAAGAAAAAAAAAATAAAAATCAGTTCCTGGACATGGACAGAGGTGGCAGCAGAGAACACTGTGTCAGACTGGAAAGAATACACCACTTCCTGCAGGACATACAGCAGCTGATAAGTAAAAAAAATTTCCGCCAGAATACCCCATTAAAAGGTTTTTCTAGAATTAACACTTCAACAAATTGTGTGTGAGATAAGTTGTAGTTTTTATTTCTCGTCTTATCGGGTACATACAATGTATTGTTCAGCTTTTTTTGCCCTTTTTTCATGGAAAATTTTTTTTACTTTGTATTTCTTTTAATTTACATTTCATTTTTCTTTCTTTATTAGTTTACCCCCCCCCCCCCCCCCCCCCCCCCTAGGAGACATGACTACAATCTTATGATTGTTGCCTTGGTATTCTCAGCATTGTCATTGAAGGTAATCTATTAGGTTATGTCTATAGCCATAGAGCCATGGCGGGGGCTGAGGAGTAACAGAGGGAAACCCCATTGTCTGTCAAACCACTTAGCTGCCCCAGACACTACTGACTGTGGCTTCCAAGGCTTTAAACCGCTTGAATCTTACTCATCTCCGATCCAGACAAGCAGCAGGGTCCTGGTCCTGTATATTACAGCAGGGTCCTGGTCCTGTATATTACAGCAGGGTCCTGGTCCTGTATATTACAGCAGGGTCCTGGTCCTGTATATTACAGCAGGGTCCTGGTCCTGTATATTACAGCAGGGTCATAGTCCTGTATATTACAGCAGGGTCCTGGTCCTGTATATTACAGCAGGGTCCTGGTCCTGTATATTACAGCAGGGTCCTGGTCCTGTATATTACAGCAGGGTCCTGGTCCTGTATATTACAGCAGGGTCCTGGTCCTGTATATTACAGCAGGGTCCTGGTCCTGTATATTACAGCAGGGTCCTGGTCCTGTATATTACAGCAGGGTCCTGGTCCTGTATATTACAGCAGGGTCCTGGTCCTGTATATTACAGCAGGGTCCTGGTCCTGTATATTACAGCAGGGTCATAGTCCTGTATATTACAGCAGGGTCCTAGTTCTGTATATTACAGCAGGGTTCTGGTCCTGTATATTACAGCAGGATCCTGGTCTTGTATATTACAGCAGGGTCCTGTATATTACAGCCGGGTCCTGGTCCTGTGTATTACAGCAGGGTCCTGGTCCTGTATATTACAGCAGGGTCCTGGTCCTGTATATTACAGCAGGATCCTGGTCTTGTATATTACAGCAGGGTCCTGTATATTACAGCAGGGTCCTGGTCCTGTATATTACAGCAGAGTCCTGGTCCTGTGTATTACAGCAGGGTCCTGGTCCTGTATATTACAGCAGGGTCCTGGTCCTGTATATTACAGCAGGGTCCTGGTCCTGTATATTACAGCAGGGTCCTGGTCCTGTATATTACAGCAGGGTCCTTGTCCTGTATATTACAGCAGGGTGCTGGTCCTGTATATTACAGCAGGGTGTTTGTCCTGTATATTACAGCAGGGTCCTGGTCCTGTATATTACAGCAGGGTCCTGGTCCTGTATATTACAGCAGGGTCCTGGTCCTGTGTATTACAGCAGGGTCCTGGTCCTGTATATTACAGCAGGGTCCTGGTCCTGTATATTACAGCAGGGTCCTGGTTCTGTATATTACAGCAAAGTCCTGGTCCTGTATATTACAGCAGGGTCCTGGTCCTGTATATTACAGCAGGGTCCTGGTCCTGTGTATTACAGCAGGGTCCTGGTCCTGTATATTACAGCAGGGTCCTGGTCCTGTATATTACAGCAGGGTCCTGGCCCTGTATATTACAGCAGGGTCCTGTATATTACAGCAGGGTCCTGGTCCTGTATATTACAGCAGGGTCCTGGTCCTGTATATTACAGCAGGGTCCTGGTCCTGTATATTACAGCAGGGTCCTGGTCCTGTATATTACAGCAGGGTCCTGGTTCTGTATATTACAGCAGGGTCCTGGTTCTGTATATTACAGCAGAGTCCTGGTCCTGTATATTACAGCAGGGTCCTGGTCCTGTGTATTACAGCAGGGTCCTGGTCCTGTATATTACAGCAGGATCCTGTAAATTACAGCAGGGTCCTGGTCCTGTATATCACAGCAGGGTCCTGTATATTAGAGCAGGGTGCTGGTCCTGTGTATTACAGCAGGATCCTGTATATTACAGCAGGGTCCTGGTCCTGTATATTACAGCAGGGTCCTGGTCCTGTATATTACAGCAGGATCCTGTATATTACAGCAGGGTCCTGGTCCTGTATATTACAGCAGGGTCCTGTATATTACAGCAGGGTCCTGGTCCTGTATATTACAGCAGGGTCCTGTATATTACAGCAGGGTCCTGGTCCTGTATATTACAGCAGGGTCCTGTATATTACAGCAGGGTCCTGGTCCTGTATATTACAGCAGGGTCCTGTATATTACAGCAGGGTGCTGGTCCTGTATATTACAGCAGGGTCCTGGTCCTGTATATTACAGCAGGGTCCTGGTCCTGTATATTACAGCAAAGTCCTGTCCTGTATATTACAGCAGGGTCCTGGTCCTGTATATTACAGCAGGGTGCTGGTCCTGTATATTACAGCAGGGTCCTGCTCCTGTATATTACAGCAGAGTCCTGGTCCTGTATATTACAGCAGTATATGAAATGCTGACTTCATAGAAGGGGATGCCCTGTGCAGGATCCTCATCTCTTGATCAGATATTCCAGAGAGGTTACAAAGAGCGTCTCTTGCTCTGGAGGACCTGACCCGTCCTGCATTACACAGACAACCCATTGATGTGAATGTACATTGTGTAATACTTTATTTCTCCTGTGGTGGCGCTGTAGAGAAATAGAACACTTATTGCTAGCTTACAGTTGGTTCTTGTTATACTGTCCCAGCAGGGGGATATTGGGATTGGCTTATTGCCTAGATACCCGCCTAACAAATAGGGAATGTTCAAAGCAGAGAACCCCTTTAACTTGTGGCATATTACAATTTATAGCAGCGATGAGAGATCACAGTCTGGCATGTAATAGATGTAATACATTGTCAGCGTGAGGGGGGCGACTTATTACTGTACTTTTTTGTCAGTACGGAGTGTACACGATGAGACGCATTAGAATAGAAGCATGTGGCTGAAGAGCATGCAATCTAACGCTAATACGTTTAGCTTCACAAGTCTACTGGTGTGGGGGAGCACTTTTCTTATAATTATAACTTAAAGGGGTTGTCTGACACCTGTACCCAGCTCTAGGACCTCCACTTACTGGAGAAATGGGGGTCCCAATGCCACAGGCTGTGGGCACAGAAAGGAATGGCAGCATGTTTGTATTCCCTCTAAGCTATGAACGCTGGAAAATAAAGAGTTAATTCAGTACATAAAGGGGTATTTTGGCAAAAAAAAAATTCTTTCAAATCAGAAAGTTATATAGAGTTGGAATTTACTTCTATTTAAAAATATCCAGTCTTCCCATACTTATCAGCTGCTGTATGTCCTGCAGGAAGTGATGTATTCTTTACAGTCTGACACAGTGCTCTCTGCTGCCACCTCTGTCCATGTCAGGGACTGTCCAGAGCAGTAGAAAATCCCTATAGAAAACCTCTCATTTTCTGGACAGTTCCTGACATGGACAGAAGTGGCAGCAGAGAGCACTGTGTCAGACTGGCAAGAATACACCACTTCCTGCAGAACATACAGCAGCTGATAAGTACTGTTGAGAGAAGGCAGTGGGAAAAGGAAGAACCTACAGACAGCACATCATCCAATATAGAGGAGGTCTTCAAAATCACTATTATGTACAATTCTGCATTGGTATGTAATAAATCTGTCACTATGGATCTGTACCTGCCATACTGGTCTGATAAAGATAGATGGATATTAGATAGATAGATAGATAGATAGATAGATAGATAGATAGATGATTGATAGATAGATAGGAGATAGATAGATAGATAGATAGATAGATAGATAGATAGATAGATAGATAATAGGAGATAGATAGATAGATAGATAGATAGATAGATAGATAGATAGGAGATAGATAGATAGATAGATAGATAGATAGATAGATAGATAGATAGATAGATAGATAGGAGATAGATAATAGATAGGAGATAGATAGATAGATAGATAGATAGATAGATAATAGATAGATAGATAGATAGATAGATAGGAGATAGATAGATAGATAGATAGATAGATTGATAATAGATAGATAGATAAGGAGATAGATAGATAGATAGATAGATAGATAGATAGATAAGGAGATAGATAGATAATAGATAGATAGATAGATAGATAGATAGATAGATTGATTGATAATAGATAGATAGATAAGGAGATAGATAGATGATAGATAGGAGATAGATAGATAGATAGATAGATAGATAGATAGATAGTTGATAGATAGATAGATAGATAGATAGATAGATAGGAGATAGATAGATAGGAGATAGATAGATAGATAGATAGATAGATAGATAGATAGATAGATAGGAGATAGATAGATAGATAGATAGATAGATAGGAGATAGATAATAGATAGATAGATAGATAGATAGATAGATAGATAGATAGATGATAGATAGATAGGAAATAGATAGATAGATAGATAGATAGATAGATAGATAGATAGGAGATAGATAGATAGATAGATAGATAGATAGATAGATAGATAGGAGATAGATAGATAGATAGATAGATAGATAGATAGATAGATAGAAGATAGATAGGAGATAGATAGATAGATAGATAGATAGATAGATAGATAGATAGGAGATAGATAGATAGATAGATAGATAGATAGATAGATAGATAGATAGGAGATAGATAGATAGATAGATAGATAGATAGGAGATAGATAGATAGATAGATAGGAGATAGATAGATAGATAGATAGATAGATAGATAGATAGATAGGAGATAGATAGATAGATAGATAGATAGATAGATAGATAGGAGATAGATAGATAGATAGATAGATAGATAGATAGATAGATAGATAGATAGGAGATAGATAGGAGATAGATAGATAGATAGATAGATAGATAGATAGATAGATAGATAGATAGATAGAAGATAGATAGATAGATAGGAGATAGATAGGAGATAGATAGATAGATAGATAGATAGATAGATAGATAGATAGATAGGAGATAGATAGGAGATAGATAGATAGATAGATAGATAAATAGATAATAGATAGATAGATAGATAGATAGATAGATAGATAATAGATAGATAGGAGATAGATAGATAGATAGATAGATAGATAGATAGATAGATAGATAGATAGATAATAGATAGATAGATAGATAGATAGATAGATAGGAGATAGATAGATAGATAGATAGAGGATAGATATTCAAATTCAAATAATCTAGCCAAATGGATATTGTTAATGTGATTTTGATCTCCTGCTATTACAGCTATTATGAATATGTTATAATGTTTATAGTTAGTGAGATATTATTACATTTGCTATTCCCATCACTGACATCATTAGTATTATTATAATCACTCTCCATATCCCTGGTTTAATCGTTATAATATTCACAGGAATTATAATAAACATTAGAACAACAATAAAAAAAAATGAATCTAACAAGTATAAGTGCAGCTATTATCAGATTAACAAAATAATCACCATAAAACAGCAAGAATAATAACAGTATTAGCAATAATAAGTAATAAAGATTCAATCCTGGTAATAATTACAGTGCCTTATTATATGACAGTGAACTCTTTCTATCTCTCCATATATAAGTCACTTACCCACGATTAGTAGGAAGATGCCAGCCCCATAATCCACCAGAGGGTGTAAGGTAGACACATACTTGTCCTCCATCCTACCGGCTGAAGCAGGAAACTTTAAGCCATTGCCTATGGGGATGCCTTCATGGTCCTGTGTGTTCTGTGGGATCTCAGAGAGTAAGGAGCGGAGGGATGTGCAGAGCCTGGAGGCTGCAGATGTTACTGCTCACTGCCTGCAAGAGTGAATCTACTATAGGAGGAGGTGTAGACCAGGAGAATGAGGGGCTGCCCACCCACCGTGACAACCACCACAGCTCATGTGCCCAATCCCTGTACTACCACAACTCCTATCCATACAGAGCAGCATTGGCAGGTATACACCTTCCCTTCCCTTTATACAGATGTTATGCAGCATATTGTTGCTTGGTAGGATATACCATTTCTCACTTAAAGGGATGTCTGAAATAATATTAGAAGGTGTCTAACTGGATTCCTCCATCAATCAACAAAAGCGGAAAAATTGCTATGGATGACCCTGCCTCTCTGGTATAATGTTATTCTAAGTCTCTCCTGCGGGGGAGCTGCAGGGAAAAAGAACTTGTGCTTATTCCCCCTTGTGGCGACTGAAGGTACTAACTGAGACCGAATTACGCTTAGTCCTTCTCTGTGGTAGGTAGATACTATATACTACATAGCTTTAAGGATGTGTACCTTTCCTGGAGTTTTAGGCTAATCCAATTTTCTAATTACAAAACTTATAAAACTTTCTGATATACTTTGTATTGTAATTCCTTAACATTTTAAATATCTCTGCCTGCTGTCAGGGGAACAGGGACCCAGGGGGGCGGATGTTGGGGAACACCACAAGGGCACTTGTCACAATAGCCGCCAGCCCCCCGAATACGCTGAACCGGCACTAGCAGGCTTACTAGGAGTTGTAGTTGCTGCAGATGAGTAGAGTAATGAGTGCTGTACATTGTGCAGGTGCCGTGGAGGAGGCACTTTACCACAAAATAGTTCACTGTGTTGCCTGAAGAACAGTACAAAATATCACAGTCTCTAAACACATCAGGCACTCTGAAGTTGCAATCACTCTCGTAGTAGCCAAATACTTGTTGTTGTAGTGTTCTCACACGTATATATATATATATATTGTGGACATGTCACTGGTAAAGTGCTCGAGGGGGTGTACATCTCACCCAGGTTAATACGTAGCGTGAGATGGTGAGTCCAGGAGGCATCTGTGCTCAGCAGTGTTATGCTGCTGAGCTATTATTTATTATTGCCGGGCCTGGACTTACATGGAATGGCAGGTAGGTTTTGGTAGTGGGACTTGCCATTCCCTTCCCCCGATCCAGGTCAGGTTTAGGGGTCAGGTGTTTCTGACCCTAATCAGCCTGACAAGGTAAAAGCCCTGCAGAGGATCCAGTGTTTGCTCTCAGCCAGGGGTGAACAGCCTGCATGCTGATTCTCCTGGGAGCAAGGAATACAGACGCTGCTGGAGCATATATATACCCTGTGGTATCCAGGTGAAAGACGCACTGTTTGTCTAGTGTCAGATAGGTGAAGAAACCTGTTAGTAAGCGCCCAGACGGGCAAGACCTTTTTGTTTTGTTTTATTCTTAAAGCACGGTGCTGCTGTGTTTTGTTTGATGGACTGTTTATGCTGCAAATAAACGCCAAGCTGATATTTTACAAGTCCAAGTCTGCTGTGAACTGTGTCCAAACACACCATCCCCTGGGAAGATCCCTACAATTGGTGCTGCGGAGCGGGCAAAGCGGTTGCTAGGGTTAAGCAATGGCTCAACAACAGAAACTTATTGAGCACCTGATAGCAAAGCAAGAGGCGTCTGCAGGTACTAATCCCCAGCTGGTGGCAGCAGCTGCGCCAGAGACTTTGTCTGTGAGAAGAGCTGTGCAGCGAGCGCTGCAAAAGATGACGGCTGATGACGATGTTGAGGCCTACTTAACTGTCTTTGAGCGTGTGGTTGAGCGAGAAAAGCTACCCTCCACTGAGTGGGCAGAGGTCATTGCTCCCTATTTAACAGGCGAACCTCAAAAGGCCTACTATGACCTCAGTGAGCAAGAGGTCAAGGACTATCCTCGGCTAAGAGCGGAGATACTTGCCCGACTAGGAGTTACTGCTGCTGTCCGTGCCCGGAGGGTCCGTAACTGGAGCTACAGTCTGGACAAATCAGCGAGGTCCCAGATGTACGACCTGATCCATTTGGCAAGAAAGTGGTTGGAGCCACATACCTCTACTCCTGCACAGATCCTAGAGAGGGTCGTGATGGATCGCTACCTCCGTGCACTTCCTGCCGATCTGCAACGCTTGGTGGGACAAGGCGACCCTAGGAGTGCCGACGGACTTGTCAACCTTGTGGAGAGGTTCCAGGCGACTGAGGACTACCTCCGTGATGTTCCTGCAGCACCTTCACCTCCCCGGAGTGCCAGACCTGTGCCGTCAGCTGGTAAGAGACTTCCATCTATTGGGGGAGTGTGGAGGGGTGCTGATAGAGGGAAGAGCGTTCAGGCGGTGTCTCAGGGGCAAAAGACTGGTGATGGTCCCCGGTGGCTAAGTGGCCCTAAAAAGGACTCCCTGCCAAGGAGACCAGGCCCTATCCAGTGCTGGAGATGCCATGAGACGGGACATATGTCTGCCCATTGCCCTCTTACCACTGAGCCCATGGAGTGTGACGCTAGCCGGCGTCAGTCGCTATTTGCGGAACCGTCTTTTGTTGCGGTCACTGGACTAGAGACTGAACGCAAGTCTGCCACATTACTATCAATGACTTCCCTGTTAAGGCGTTGCTGGACTCGGGAAGCCTTGTCACCTTGGTGCATGCTAGCCTGGTGACTGGGGACTTTGTGTCAAACAAATATATGAGTGTGGTATGCATACATGGCGATACAAAGGTTTACCCTATAGTACTGGCTAATGTCGGGACTGAACTAGGCGCTGTACAATATGAAGTGGGTGTGGTTAAAAACCTTATGCATAATGTGATATTGGGGTGTGATTTTCCTTTGTTCTGGGCTCTATGGGGAAAACAACAATCACCTGAAAGGAGTGAGGAGAACCCTAAGTCTATTGCATTACCCACTGTAAATGATAAAAATGTACAGGATGAAAATGATGCTTTTCCTTTGCAGGTCCTGGCTGGTGAGGAAGAGGCTCCTCCCACTGACCCGAATGTTCCAGACTTAGAGGTGTCTAGGGATAATTTTGGTACTGCACAATTACAGGACCCCACTCTCAAAAATGCGAGAGAGCAGGTCACTGTTGTGAATGGGGTACCTCAGGAACCAGAAGCTGAGAAAAAGTTTCCACATTTTTCTGTGACTAACGATCTCTTCTATAGAGTCACTAAGATAAATGATGAGGTTGTGGAACAGCTTCTGGTGCCTAAGTCGTACCGGCGTCAGGTACTGGACATGGCCCATAATCATGTCCTTGGGGGCCACTTGGGGACGGATAAAACGCAGGAGAGAGTCCTCCAGAGGTTTTATTGGCCTGCGATTTATGCTGACATAAAAAAATACTGTGAGTCGTGCCCCACATGTCAGCTTAGCGCCCCAGTGTCGCATTTTTGCAGTCCTTTGGTCCCACTCCCCATCATAGAGGTACCTTTTGACCGGATCGCAATGGACTTGGTGGGTCCCATTGTAAAGTCAGCTAGGGGTCACCAGTACATTCTAGTTGTATTAGACTACGCGACCCGCTATCCTGAGGCTGTACCCCTAAGAAACACTGCATCTAAAACAATTGCACGGGAATTGTTTTATATGTTTTCCAGGGTGGGGATCCCCAAAGAAATCTTGACTGACCAAGGTACCCCATTTGTGTCAAAGGTGATGAAAGAGCTATGTAAACTGTTTAAAATCTCACACCTACGTACCTCTGTATATCACCCACAGACAGACGGGTTAGTGGAGAGGTTTAACAAAACCCTGAAACATTTGTTAAAAAAAGTGGTGGAAAAGGATGGTCGTGATTGGGATCACTTACTACCTTACCTGATGTTTTCTATTAGGGAAGTGCCCCAATCATCCACAGGGTTCTCTCCCTTCGAATTAGTCTATGGTCGTCACCTGAGGTGTTTATTGGATATAGCGAAAGAGACATGGGAAAGTGAGTCCACCCCATACAAGAGTGTTATAGAGCATGTAGCACAAATGCAGGACCGTATAGCCACTGTAATGCCCCTAGTAAGGGAACACCTCCAGAGGGCGCAAGAGGGCCAAAGCAGAATTTACAATCGTTCTGCAAGAATCAGGACATTCAGCCCAGGTGACCGGGTACTCATACTTGTTCCCACGGTAGAAAGCAAATTCTTAGCCAAGTGGCAGGGTCCCTATGAAATTGTAGAGAAGATCAGTGAGGTCAACTACAAGGTGCACCAACCCGGTAGAAGGAAGCCTTTCCAAGTTTATCACATAAACTTGATCAAGCCCTGGAAAGACAGGGAATCCTTGGTGGCGACAAATCCTGTTGGTCATCTGTCACCACCAATCCCTCCGGTCAGGATTGGTGACACCCTATCAGTGTCCCAGAAGCAGGAAGCTAAGGAGTTCCTGCAGAAAAATAAAGACAAGTTTTCTGACCTCCCAGGGCGTACGCATCTCTTTAGTCATCATATTGAAACTGAGCCTAGAAGCAGAGTAAACCTCAAGCCCTATAGGATACCTGAAGCACGGAGGGAGGCGGTATCATCCGAGGTAAAACGTATGCTTGACCTAGGAGTCATTGAGGTGTCCCAGAGCGAGTGGTCCAGCCCGATTGTGCTAATCCCAAAGCCCAATGGAACTTGGAGGTTCTGTAATGACTTTAGAAAGTTAAATGAGATCTCCAAGTTCGATGCCTACCCCATGCCCAGGGTAGATGAGTTGATAGAAAGGATGGGTAATGCCAGGTACATAACTACCCTCGATCTCACTAAGGGCTACTGGCAGATCCCACTCACTCCTGAGGCTAGAGAGAAGACTGCATTCTCCACCCCTGATGGGCTCTTCCAATACGTAGTGATGCCATTCGGGTTACATGGAGCCCCTGCCACTTTTCAGAGGTTGATGGACTTGATTCTGCGACCACATCGTGATTACTCCGCTGCCTACCTCGATGATGTGGTCATTTTTAGCCCGGATTGGGAAAGTCACTCTGTAAGTTCCAGGCGGTGTTAGATGCCATAAGTGATGCGGGGTTAACCATCAATGCAGAGAAGTGTGCACTAGCCTTAGAGGAGGCCAAATACTTGGGCTACATTATTGGGAGGGGGTTAGTGAAACCACAACTAAATAAAATTGAGGCAATACAGAATTGGCCTCAACCCCTCACAAAGAAACAGGTCAGAGCTTTCCTGGGTATTACGGGCTATTACCGAAGGTTTGTACCGAATTTTGCCTCAATTGCAGCCCCGCTAACTGACCTGACAAAGGGTGCAAAGTCCGCAATGGTGACATGGACTCCAGAGGCCGAGAAGGCTTTTCAAAGCCTTAAGTCTGCCTTGTGCCAAAAACCTGTGCTAGTTACCCCTGACTTTAGGCGAGAGTTTCTAGTACAGACAGACACCTCCAACACAGGGTTAGGTGCCGTCCTCTCACAGATCGTGAATGGCGAGGAGCACCCGGTGATGTACTTAAGTAGGAAGCTATCCCCGGCCGAGAAAAACTACGCCATTGTGGAGCGAGAATGTCTGGCAGTGAAGTGGGCCCTAGAATGCCTGAGGTATTACTTACTAGGCAGGAAATTCAGGTTAGTGACAGACCATGCTCCCCTAACGTGGATGAAATTAAACAAGGAGAAAAATGCGAGGGTGACTAGGTGGTTTCTTTCCCTCCAAAACTTTAATTTCATGGTGGAACACAGGCCAGGGAAATTACAGGCAAATGCTGACGCCTTATCTAGGGTACACTGCCTGTGGGAACAATACGCTCAGCCCTCCGGTCTGAAAAAGAGGGGGGGGGATATGTGGACATGTCACTGGTAAAGTGCTCGAGGGGATGTACATCTCACCCAGGTTAATACATAGCGTGAGATGGTGAGTCCAGGAGGCATCTGTGCTCAGCAGTGTTATGCTGCTGAGCTATTATTTATTATTGCCGGGCCTGGACTTACATGGAATGGCAGGTAGGTTTTTGGTAGTGGGACTTGCCATTCCCTTCCCCCGATCCAGGTCAGGTTTAGGGGTCAGGTGTTTCTGACCCTAATCAGCCTGACAAGGTAAAAGCCCTGCAGAGGATCCAGTGTTTGCTCTCAGCCAGGGGTGAACAGCCTGCATGCTGATTCTCCTGGGAGCAAGGAATACAGACGCTGCTGGAGCATAGATATACCCTGCGGTATCCAGGTGAAAGACGCACTGTTTGTCTAGTGTCAGATAGGTGAAGAAACCTGTTAGTAAGCGCCCAGACGGGCAAGACCTTTTTGTTTGTTTTATTCTTAAAGCACGATGCTGCTGTGTTTTGTTTGATGGACTGTTTATGCTGGAAATAAACGCCAAGCTGATATTTTACAAGTCCAAGTCTGCTGTGAACTGTGTCCAAACACACCATCCCCCGGGAAGATCCCTACAATATATATATATATATATATATATATATATATATATATATATATATATATATATATATATGCATATGTGTGTATATATATATACACACACACACACATATATATATATAATCCACAGAATACTAATAAGGACTTGAACAATCTTTGAAGGCAATAGCTGCTTGAAATAGTAAAATACTCTTTAGATACAGTAGCTGCTTGAGATATACTTGAAAAACAGTTGTGAAGCTAAATACACGTTTGTTAGTAAGAACATAATTTCCGTAGTACAACGTGGGTGATGTGGGATCCTGCAGGCTACAGACTGAAGTGCATTCAGACACAGTGGTTCAGCTGGGGCTGTGGGAGGAAGTTCCTGAATCGTTAGGAAAAGACATCCGCCTACGCTACCATGTGGGCACAGAATGACACATGTTCAGGATTTTCACGCCCACCTAGTGGGAGTGAGGAGACCCTCAAGGGACACGCTAGCAACTTAAAGTACAAGACTCAGCCTTTGCACTTAGCTTAGCTACTGACATGTTTGGTACATCAGTCACTCGTAGAATCCTTCAGAAATAGCAGAAGAAACAGTCTCCAGTGTAAATAAGTTTAGTCCTGTTCTTCACCGCAGGCCCTCCACACAGCGCTTTAGCCGAACATGGCTAGGATCTGTCTAGACAGAAGAAATAAGAACAACAAAACACAACAATCACTGAACTCAGGGAAAACAGCGAAAAAGTCCAGTGGAGTGCTCATTTACGAGTCTCCACTGATTGCCCCCTACAAAATTTGAATATGCAAAGGAGGGGTCTGTGGAGCCTCAGTTACGAGTCTCAAAACACAGGAATAGCCAGATATCCCTCTCTCCAGAGAAGGAAGCTCGTTGCCAAGGGGTGCCTCCTAGTGGGGAGAGCACCAAACCACCCTGATACGTAGTCCCTCAGGTCCTCACTCTGTTGCGAGCTTTGGGACCTAAATAGGGAAACACCAGGCTGGCCCCTGTAAGTCAAAGTCTAACTCTGTGGCGAGTATAATGACATAAGACAAGGGTTACCAAGGCTAGTCCATCCACAGAAGAAATAAGAAGCAGTCCAGCACAAGGCTCCTGGAAGATTACTCTCAGCAGCCTCTGCATGTACACTCTCCCTAACTGCTGCAAACTAGAACAACTGAACTCATAAGTCTCGCTCTACTATATATAAGGCTAGTAGCTCCTGCTGTAGCTAGCTCAGGAATTGTTTAGTAGAAATCATCCGACAGTGTCAGGAAATACACATCATCAATAAAGACATCAGTCAGCCCTTCTACACTTTGCCATGCAATAGAACAGCGACATCTGGTGGCGGGAGTCGCTCACTACTGAATACAGCCTCAGAGCTTATGGTACCAACTTATGCTTGTTAGAAAGAACAGTGGACCCCGCTCTGGGACACTGCATTAGTATATTGGCACAGATCCAAAATTTCTCACAGCTGATGGTTTGCTTCAATTGTGAAGGAAAACAAGAAACACCTGATGGGAACCTTTCTGTGATTGTCACAATTGTACGTGTTACGCTGCAGATCAATCTTCTCTTAGAGAGTGGCGCTAGGTTTGTACTGACATCTACACGACATTGACAGTAACATGGATTAGAGATCACAGCTCTGGCCTATTGGCTGCTCTATGCCAACCTATCAATGCCGTATCTATTGGGTTCCTATGCTGATTTGTTGAGTGTAACAAACAATTGGTATATCCAATGACAAACCTTATCCACTCACAACCCACTTCTTGTCTTGCTCTACCTCTCCTACGCTCATCAGTTACACTCAAGACACTGTTAAAATCTAAAGAGAGGCAGCGAAGAGACAAGATTTTTAGTTTACTGAGGGATCAGGTTACAGCTTCTTCCTATTAGTGTCTATGGAGAGGGAAGGGAGAGGAGGAGGAGGGAGCAGCGGCGGAGAGACACAGAGTCACATAGAGAAACGGCAGCACCACCCACTGCTACTGTTAAGGCCCTATTCCACGGAAAGATTATCGTCCGTATTCGGCCGATATCGGCCGTTACGTCCGATAATCTTCCTGTGGAAAAGAGGGCAACGATCAGCCGAAATCGTTCATGTCGGCTGATCATTGCATCGCTTGTTTTTCAAACATGTTAAAAACAAGCGACTGTGATAGCAGCAATCTGCTGCCGTCCCTCTGTGGAACTGGAGCGGCGGCAGCAGACCGCAACTATCCTCTATGGGCTGCCCGGACGATCTAGCGATCATCCGGGCAGCCCCCCGCACCTCCCTGCGGCCCTGACTAGAGATAAGCAAATAGATTTAAGGCAAACCAAATGTATTCTGAAGTTTAGAGGCCTATTACACAGAGTGATAATCTTCCCTATCATGCCGCAATACCGTGTGCTCTGTCTCTGCTGTGCATGTGACATGTGAATTCTTCATTCCCTGAAAATATCACCTAGCGCTTCTTTGGGAGCAAAAATTGATATAAGACACTATCTTATTTTCGGGGAAACACAGTAGCAAATGTTCCCTGAGTATTGAGGCATTTTGTACAGTGTATGTGTTCATTACATACAGGAGCAGGGTCTCCTTTCTTTGACAGGCGTTCCTGTTCATATACACTGCCTCGGAAGTCATTGGAGATGCACTACGCTTTACTGCTTACACTCAGATTTAAAGCCTTCCATGTGCTCTGTATTAGAGCTCATTCCAGTCCCATCAATATAATCACTTTATGTTAATCAGTGTTTCTATTTATTTCTAGTATAGATTGTAACTTTTTGGGGTATTTCTAGCTTTTTCTTAATACCTACTGATGCTCACATAAAATAAAGAAGAATTCAGGATTGTATAATATATAATATATAGACATGTTGAATTCCGTACAGTACATCTAAGCTGTGTCTACAAAGCTTCTTTCTGTTATTAGACATTGGATGAAGAGATAGAAGACATGGAGATCACAGTGAGGGGCCCCACCAGACAGCAGGTGCAGCGGCGTGGCCTCTTACATTTCTGTACAACATGAATGGTCTTCAGTAGATCACCAAGGAAAAGCTCTTCATCATCCATTGTGTCATTGGAGATTGAATAATTTCTATTCTCTGCATTGAACCCAATGCCCTTTCGCTTCCTCTAATCTTCTGGAGACTCTTACACTTCAGAATCTTCCTTTTGCTCCATGACTTTAAAAAAACATCCACTTCGCTGTAGCCCTTTAAATCCTGGTCTGTCTTTTAGCTGATCCTGTATTATGTCATATTCATGAAGGGTCTATTGGTTGGGTGTAGGTGCAACCGTACAAGGCACTGGGAAGAGTTAATGTCTTCTGATTCTCCGCCGCCTCCTCTCTCCCATTGCTGGTTATTACCCATGTTCAACCATGGCCAGGGCTCCCCAGAGGGTTACTGGCTGTGACTGGGGAGCTGTCAGGACAGGGGAGGCAGCGACAAGACACAACAGTGAGCCCTGATGCTGAACCCACCAACTGTCCTACCTTCTTGCCTCAAATGGCCCTAGGCGGCCATGGACAACCACAAAGACGTTCCCTGTACTAGATACGTGCACACAGAACAAGACAGACAAACAAACACAATAGAAGCTGTATTGGGCACAGAAGCTAAAGTATTTGGCACTCCGTCAAGAGGGACTACTTACCAGGACTATATGCCCAATCTTGAACCCAGTAAGTAACCCATACCCTAGTCCGGTATGTTGCCTATGAAACCTCAGTCATCATCTGTGGGAGGACAATCCACAACAGTCTGCGCAGGCCCTGCTGCACACGCTTAGGGGCCCTACCATGACCAAACGCACCTCACCAGTCCCCTCTACTTAAAAAAGAGCCCCCAAGTCACCACAAACCATCTCATCTTCTTTTCTGGTGGAAGTCCCCAAGTCAACAGACACCATTTCTGTTTTATGCTATGTAGGCCCAATTGGTTAAAGTTTTAAACTTGTGCCATGTTGGAAACATGTACTACTCTAATGGACACTACTTGCTATGTACTAGAGGATCTCTATCTACAAAAAGTGATATCTTATTCAAAGGACACTATACAGATTTAGGATATGTTCCAACTTATTGGGCAAAGGCCGACGTTTTGTCATATAGACGTCCACTAATTAAGATCATGATCATTATTAGAGGCTGTCTATATAGTAAGAGGGCTGCCATTGCCCAATAAGTTCCCGAAGTGCGAACATAGTCTTACAGTGGTAGAAGTCTTATTTTATCTCGTCACCACTACTGCAGTCACCAGACTCTTGTTTACAGTTGTTTATAGGATAACTTTAATATGGATGCTGTGTCAAGTGACTCTTAAAAGTTAAACAGTTGCTGTTTACAAGTACAAGAAAGAAGAAAGGATCCTCTCCAGCTCAAATAATATTGAATGCTTTATTAGATATACATATAACACCGACGGGTTTCAGACCCCACTGGGTCCTTAGTCATGGTTTTCTGTACAAAAAGACATAGACAAACAATAACCATCTCCATATATTAGTGACATAGATAAGTTTCACAATAAAAGAATTTTTAAGTGTGTTAGATGACAAAAATTCAAGACATAAACATATATGTGTATATACAAGAAACTATTCTATTAGTATCATACCAGCAGTCAAATTCATAAATATATATTAGGGTATTATGTGACCGTACATAGATGTATATATAATTATCTCACTATCATACAGTAAATTATGTTCAATGTGTACATCATGTCAGATTATAATAAATTCATCCTAAAAAAATTTATGATAGTAGATGGCTCAATGAATGAATTAATAAATAAAGGTTATGTCAGGTGGCCTGTTCTAAAACCATGTCTGGCAGCAGAATAAGTGTTGATTACAGTTATTGTGCTGCCAGACACAGTTTTAGAACAGACCACTTGATGTAACCTAACAGGTGAGTCACTGGGTTAAC
The DNA here is from genome assembly GCF_027789765.1 of Dendropsophus ebraccatus. Taxonomy (NCBI): domain Eukaryota; kingdom Metazoa; phylum Chordata; class Amphibia; order Anura; family Hylidae; genus Dendropsophus; species Dendropsophus ebraccatus. The sequence goes on along the minus strand of NC_091459.1, from coordinate 126,038,657 downwards.
TTCACCCAGGAGAGCTGTGGACAGCATGTACTGACAATAAAAGTGACAGGACAGGAGACACTTTACTGTTACACAGCTTATGCTACTACCATCACACTATCCTCTATCTGTCTCTGATACCTAATCAACCTTCTATAACCCTCTCCAACCCTACCTCTACCTATCTCTCTCTAGCTAGTGTGAATGTATGTGTTTAGTTCACTGTACAGGAGCTGACCCGGGATCATGGATAACCCCTTGCACCCTGGCTTTTCATAATGTAATGTACAATGTACGGCACACGTTTTGGACCGGGTTCATACGAACATTTAGAAAAATGTGGTTCATCCCAAATTGAACTTTTAGCAAAAATCGTAACAAATCTCGGTTCGGGAATTTCAGTTTTCTCATCTTTAGTAACATGTGGTCACTGTTTTAATACATTCAGGCATCCAGCTGCTTGGTGGTCAAATTCCTCTGTACAGGTCACAGTGTGATGCTCTTGGTTATTTACCTCCTAGGAAGCTTCATTATAGTAGGAAATACTAACCTGTCACATAGAGTGATAATAAATATATGGAAACCATGTGAGCACTGCAAGCTGATATTTATCATGGTTCCTCTATTCTTCTCTATATTAGGCTTCTTAATTTGTACAGGTCACAGTGGTACATTATACAAAGAACGTGGGAGGATAAAAATAATATATTTACAATGTCAAAGTTATTGACCTCTTCCTGATTTCTTCTGATTTCTATATTTAATAGTTACACAGTGAACCAAGATCAATGAAAGGGGCAACCAATATGGCAGCACTTCAATGAAATACAAAAAATTCTTCTTTTATTCCTCTCTCCCATATTTCATTCTACTGTCTCTTACCCTCCTTCTTCCTTTCCCTTTCCCTCATCCCCTTTTCCGTCTAATATTTCCCTAATGTCTTCCTCTGACCAGCTTTGCCTCTCTTTTCTGCTTTTCTTTCTCTTTTTCTCTGTTTCTATCTCCCTTCCTTCCCCTGTCCCTTGCTCCTTACTTTCCTCCCTCCTATTCTTTATTCTCCCTTCCTATACTCTGTTCTTTGTTCTTTCCTTTATTTTTGTGACCCACCTTTCCTTTATCCCATAGATGCTCCTTCCTTCCTTCCTTCCTCCCTTCCTTCCCCAACTATCCCATAGATCTTCCTTCCTTCCTTCCTTCCCCAACTACCCCATAGATCTTCCTTCCTTCCCCAACTATCCCATAGATCTTCCTTCTTTCCCCAGCTATCCCATAGATCTTCCTTCCTTTCTTCCTTCCTTCCCCAACTATCCCATAGATCTTCCTTCCTTCCTTCCCATAGATCTTCTTTCCCTCCTTCCTATGATTGGTAGCATTTATATATATATATATATATATATATATATATATATATATATATATATGTGTGTGTGTGTGTAGATTGTACTGCCTTCCTTATCTTCCCTCCTTCCTTTCCCAACTATCCCATATATCTTCCTTCCTTCCTTTCCCAACTATCCCATATATCTTCCTTCCTTCCTTCCTTCCCCCACTATCCCATAGATCTTCCTTCCTTCCTTCCTTCCTTCCCCAACTATCCCATAGATCTTCATTCCTTCGTTCCTTCCTTCCCCAACTATCCCATAGATCTTCCTTCCTTCATTCCTTCGTTCCTTCCTTCCCCAACTATCCCATAGATCTTCCTTCCTTCATTCCTTCGTTCCTTCCTTCCCCAACTATCCCATAGATCTTCCTTCCTCTTTTCTCTCTTTTTTGTTTTTTCCTTCATTTTTGTTACCCACCTTTCCTTTATCCTTCATCCTTTTTCTTCCTTCCTTCCCATCCTGCATCTATTCGTACCCCAACCTTCCCATAGATCTTCCTTCCTTCTTTTCTTCCTATTCTGCACCCATTCTTACTCCAACCTTCCCATAGATCTTTCCTCCTTCTCTTCTTCCTATTCTGCACCCATTCCTTCTGCAACTATCCCATAGATCTTCCTTCCTTCCCCAACTATCCCATAGATCTTCCTTCCTTCCCCAACTATCCCATAGATCTTCCTTCCTTCCCCAACTATCCCCTAGATCTTCCTTCCTTCCTACCTTCCCCAACTATCCCATAGATCTTCCTTCCTTCCCCAACTATCCCATAGATCTTCCTTCCTTCCCCAACTATCCCATAGATCTTCCTTCCTTCCCCAACTATCCCCTAGATCTTCCTTCCTTCCTACCTTCCCCAACTATTCCATAGATCTTCTTTCCTTCCCCAACTATTCCATAGATCTTCCTTCCTTCCCCAACTATCCCATAGATCTTCCTTCCTTCCCCAACTATCCCATAGATCTTCCTTCCTTCCTTCCAACTATCCCATAGATCTTCCTTCCTTCCAACTATCCCATAGATCTTCCTTCCTTCCTTCCCCAACTATTCCATCGATCTTCTTTCCTTCCCCAACTATCCCATAGATCTTCCTTCCAACTATCCCAGAGATCTTCCTTCCAACTATCCCATAGATCTTCCTTCCTTCCCCAACTATCCCATAGACCTTCCTTCCTTCCAACTATCCCATAGATCTTCCTTCCTTCCCCAACTATCCCATAGATCTTCCTTCCTTCCTTCCTTCCTTCCTTCCTTCCTTCCTTCCAACTATCCCATAGATCTTCCTTCCTTCCCCAACTATCCCATAGACCTTCCTTCCTTCCAACTATCCCATAGATCTTCCTTCCTTCCCCAACTATCCCATAGATCTTCCTTCCTTCCAACTATCCCATAGATCTTCCTTCCTTCCCCAACTATCCCATAGACCTTCCTCCCTTCCCCAGCCTTCCCATAGATCTTCTTTCCCTCAATCCTTCCTATGATTGGCAGCATTTATATATCTATGTAGATTGTATTGCCTTCCTTATACCTATCAGTGTTGTTTCTATTACTATTATTAACACTTAAGATCACAGCAGGTCACATAACTGTTCCATAAATCTCACATCATCTTCTTTACACACATCACAAAACTATATAATTTATATAAGAAATAAATAGAAGACACAATGCCATAAAGAGTCAATAGTCAGGTATTAGCCTGATAGGAAACTGCTACAGAGGTGGAATATTTGCTGCACAATATGGAATATAGGGATGGTATTCAGCCAGATGTATGGAGATTATAGACAGGAGATTATAGAGCTGTCAAGTGGGCCACAGGTGACGTCTTGTAGCCCAATGTAATCACCATGTTGATGCCAGTCACACCAGCAAGGCTTCCAACCCCTTTGATATAGAAATGGAAAATTGATTGAAATCCTTTCAAGTGTCAAATGAATATTCCATGTAGAGTATACACAATCACAGCCTTGTATTCCCAGTTATTCCACTTTACCAGACTCATTGTCATCTTGACGTCACCACCAAGAAGATGCTCCATGACCTGACCTGACCAGATAGCAAAGATCATATAGTATGACAGCTGCTTCCCCCATCACACCCATTATAATTTATTGTTATATAGCGGTTCTGCAAGTCATTATTGGGGCCCTTTCTTTTTAAAGAGAACCAATCACAGTTTATTTTTAGTTTTTTTATTCTTTCATTTAATTACTAGTAAGTGTTATTTATTTTTTCTAAATATAATGAATTATTTTTGTGCCCGCATTAAATTTATATTACTATTTTTGTTCACGGGCTCGCGCCGGCAGGAGACCCAAACTTCCCAGCGTGCAGAGTGGCGGGATGGGATCTCATGATCCTTTGCCTTCCGCTGTGTCAGTACACAGTAATCTTGCACTATCCAGTGCGAGATCGCTATGTATTACTGAGCGTGCCCTCCCAGCAGCTGTAAGGTGGTGTGCTCTTTTTCCAGATCAGTGCAGGATTCACCTATCCGGGTGCAGCGGTAATGGCGGCGGTGTGGTGGTCCCCTTCTTTCCTCTCCGACAGTTGCTGTAATCTGAGAATGAAAGACCCTCTCTCCTCTATTACTTCACCTAAGTCTCTGTCCTGATGCTGTAATGTCGGGGGTCAGCCATCTTGGAAACGTCAATGTGAACCAGCGCTGGAACACAGTCACCAAGATGGCAGCACCCCAACATTGCAGCATCAGGAGAGGGATTAGGTAAAATATTAGATACAGACTGCAAAAGCACTAAAGGACAAATACTTTTTATAATAGGGGTCACTTAATATTACATGATAGGTTCTCTTTAAAGGTTATTAGGGTCCCAGAAACCAGTTTAAAATTCTGATTGCTTTCGTCTACCTTAAAGGGGTACTCCGGCGGGGGGGGCACTTTTTTATGGGATCGCGGCACTCCGGATCTGAGCGGACTTGACACGGATCCCGCCTCCTTCACTGAGTGGCTGAGCGGACCTGAGACGTAGCATTTCGGGCGGCGTCAGACACCAGGAGGCGGCTGGAAACCGGGCACTGGAGCGCCACGATGCGGGACCTGCCGCTGGAACCGGGGAGGTGAGTGTACGTCTTTTTCCTCAGCCACCCCCTCCCCGGTCCCATCAAAAAAGTGCCCCCCCACTGGAGTACCCCTTTAAGGGGACATGCAGTGTCCCAGAGCTGGGTTGACTGTTCTTTTCTAACAAGTAAAGGTCGGTACCATACATGTGTGTAAGGTCTGAGACTGAAGTCAGTAGTGAGCGACTCCCGCCACCAGATGTTGCTGTTCTATTGCATGGCTTATTGTCCAAAAGTGTAGAAGGGTTAACTGGTGTCTCCATTGATGATGTGTATTTCCTGCCACTGTCTTATAATTTCTACTAACCAATCCCTGAACTAGCTACCTCAGAAGCATCTGCCCTATCACAGAGGGTTATACTATGTCTTTTGCCCAATCAGATTCCCCAATGTTCATCTGATACATATATATTGTGGTGGAACTAATGGGTTCAGTTGTCAGTTGTAGTCCAGAGTTGTACCAGTGTATTAGAGAGTATATTCACAGAGCCTGCTGAAAGGATTCTTCCAGGCCCCTGGCCTACCGCCAGCAGCCTTGTGCGGGACTGCTTCTTATTTCTTCTAACTAAAGAGATCCTAGCCATATCCAGTCAGCACGTCACAGGAACCAGAAGCAGAGGCTAGCAGGGGATTGTAAGCATCAGCACAGCAGGTGTGGGAAACTGGGAGAGGTGAGTATAGCTTCTTTATTATAAACCATATAAATCAAGCACAGCCAAGGAGAACATTTTTGTTTTCCCAGACAATTCCTTTAAAGACATTATTAGCAGCAAATATTGAACATATTTATGTAGCAAACAAAATCTTACTTAAGGGGGAATATTTTATTTAAGCGTCCCTCAGCCTGTGTATTGTACAGCAAGCTACATACCATTTATGTCCCTCTACAATAACCCATAGCATCCCTGACATCATGATGAAGGTTGTCTTTACTACTTATCAAATTGCCCCTTTAAATGGGAAAAATGTGACATTTATTCAATTCTCTCCCCATTGTCCCTGACTGCACATTGCCTCGCCATCCATAAAATAAGAACCAGTCACAATAAAGGACAAGACCATCAAAATACAATGAGCTTCACCAGAGGAGTCATCCCGCTGACACTGCTGTCAATCTGCCACTGACTAAAGCTAGAATTAGAATCATCTCTATATGTTAGGGGAGGGGGTAGAGGAGGCCATCTATATGGAGGGGGGAGAGGAGGCCATCTATAAGGGAGGGTGGGGGGAGAGGGGGCCATCTATAAGGAGGGAAACATGGGGGGAGAGGGGCCATCTATTTGGGTGGGCAACATAGGGGGAGAGGGAATACACAGAGGGGGGCATATATTATTAGGGGGTCACATAGAGTCAGGGCTACCCACTAAATGAGGGTGTAAAGGGGCCAATACAGAAGTGCAGTTTGTAGAGAGATGAGGATGGTGCCAGAGTGAGGAGACTAATATGTCTGTCTGGCAGATTCCGTGGATTCGTGGCTCGGAGAAGTTCTCATAATAGGCCTATCCCTGATGAAGGTGTCCGTGTACACTGAAATGCATAGGATAACTTCTGGCTTGCACTAGGATCCATACCTAAGGAGAGTGACGTCACTCAGGATCCCACTTTTTTGCCACGGAAAACTGGACTGTGTGAACTTATGTACAGTGCTACCGGCCGGAGCATCTGCTGAGTTCAGAAGATTTCTTCCCATTGATTAACTTCTCTACACTGCATAAAAGCTGGATGTGGACTTCGGCTGAACTCCATTGATATCGGCATCTGGGCAAGTGACATATTCACCTTTCCAGCTGGATTTCCATAAAGGTATTTGTCACCTATATAATCCTCCTTATTCTGACTGACCCACTAATTATCTGCGCTGGGTGTATCTATATGTTTAGTTTAAGAATTATAAACCAATCTATTCATATGAAATAAAGCTGCGGAGATGCAGATAACATAATAAGAAGATGGAATAAGTGGTGGTTGTTCAAGCAATCTACAGTATGAACGAGGCGTCTTCTTACAAAAACACATGACATACAGCTAGAAGAAAGGACCATTTATTCAGCCACTTTGTAGGACACACTAGATTCTCCACAGCCGGGCCCCAGCGTCTACACAGCCGCCATATTACACAAGTCTGAGCACGAGGCCTACTTGCCAATGTAACACACACAAAAAAAAATTCTGAACAGTTTTTATCTATGGAGAATTCATTATGGCATCCCGTCTTCCTTTAGGTCAGGAGACGTGAAATGTAAAGTTCACAAGTCACGGTTTATATGAAATGGATTCTCAACATTAACTTTCTGACCCACAATATTGAAATCAACAGTCACCAGGTGCAGCCTTCTGTTAATTTCCTTGTTTTAATCCCATTATTTTTTTATTTCACTGGTTTCTTTTATCGGACAGGATAAATATATATATATATATATATATATATATATATATATATATATATATATATGGGGTGGTCCAAAAGTAGATGGACAGAAAATAAAAACAGATTTTGGGGAGAGTTACCTGTGAAACTGGCTCAGTTTCCCCTAGCAACTAATCAGATTCCACCTTTCATTTTCCAAAGAGTCTGTGGGGAATGAAAGGTGGAATCTGATTGATTGCTAGGGGCAACTGAGCCAGTTTCACTTTACACCATGTTTGATAAATCTCCCCCTTCATAACCCTATTACACATACTGTCCACCTACTTTTGGACCTATATATACATATATATATATATATATATATATATATATATATATATATATATATTGGGGAAATTTATCTAACCCACTATAAAGCCTCTTAGTAAATCAAGTGACTCTGAGGCTGCTCTACACCAGCTCTCGAGCTGTGCAAAATTATCTAGTTTTAGCACCTGCTGCTATAACATTTTAATCTGATTATCCATCTATCCAATCTGACTATCTATTTTGTGCAATTTGTAGGACATGAAAGGATTTAACCGTGTGTGTGTTTTTATGAAGGTATCTATAAGCAGTGTCCCACTACATAAGTTCCCAGCGTCCTATCTGAGCTGTAGGACATGCAACTCAAATAATGGCAGTTGTAATTTTGGAATTTTCTCTATTTAAGGGGGTGGGGCTGAATAAGAAAGGTCTGGAAAGGGGGCAGTCCTTGCTTAGCCACCAATCACCCCTCACCTGGGGAGGAGTTTAGCCTAGCTAGCAGGGTGCACTGCAGTGTAGGCGTGAGTGTATATAAAAAAATAGTGACAGCATAAACCAAGATTTGGGTTGCATGAGCCTTCCATGGAAAAGTGCCATATAACCAGGTTGCCAGTCCTACATCTAAGTCTTTAAATTTATCTTCAGAATAAGACAATACGCTTTATCTAGACAACATTGCAGTATAGACAAAATATATCAAGATGAGGTTGACATAACAAGAACCTTGTTCCAACAGGAGCTGAAAAGTTTCCGGCAAGGCCTGTTCAAGTATAGAATGGCTACTGAGGCTCCAAATGTCCTTCAGATCCTTGCAGTTTCAAACTGTGAAGAAAAAGGATCTACAAGTATCAGGAGTATCCCATCGGATCCTAACCGATAAGGCAGCATGTGCCCTTTCAGAGAAGACTATGCACAACGCAGGACATTTATGAAGACCTGCGTCCTCCTATGTCAGGCATAAATTAGCTCCGCCCCCAACTCCCCCCCCCCCCAGATTCACTAAGAGGTGAATCTGGCCTGACCCGCACCTGCTATACGATGGGCATATAAATCTACACCTGCTTCTGAGCAGGTGTAGATTTCTGCCATAATTTATACCTGCGAGCACACCTCCTCCCCACCAACCCATTGGGCAAGCAGGGGATATGGCAGGCGTACGCCAGGGAGAAGGGGCAAATCTGCACTGGTGTATACCCCGGCCGTAGCCTTCATAAATCTTTCCCTATATGTATGTGTACTCATCTATCAGCCAGACACTGTCTTGTCCAGTTGTGGCATAGGGGTGCCTTCAGGATTTCCTGATCATAAAAAAAGTGTTGTAGCGCCCATAATTCTGGCCGCATTCCAGATGCGTATCAGGAAAGCATCTGTAATTCCAGATGCTCTCATAGACTTCCATGACAAAAATAGGACAGGTGCTTTAATTTCTTGACCTATTTTACGGCATGGCCACCCTTCAGGAAAAATCCTATAGGGTGTCAATGCCCAATAGGACCTTATGGGTCAGGAGATTCTCCTGATGTGTGAGGGGAGCCTAGGAATCCAGATTTCCTTTTTCTAGCACTCATTCACACATTGCGCTCAGTCTTCTTAGCAGCCAGAGCACATATGCACATAGTGTCGTCACAGGCAGAGGAGCACTTGAGTTCATTTCCCAGCAAGTCTGTAATTTCAAGATCTTATAACTCAACACGGGAATAAGATATTAAAAGAAAATCACAGAGGCTTAAATATAAATCAGTGACCTATATGTTGCAGAATACCTTCCTGTCATATGAATAGAGGATTATAGTTCTTCATCATCTCAGATTCGGCTTTGCGTCAAGTCTTTGCATTCATCTTAATCTTTGTATTGTGGTGTAATCATCTGTAATATTTAGACAAAAAATGTATGAAATTAGAAACAGGGTCTACTTTTTTCCTCCTGAAACAGTGCCATTGTTGTCTATGCAGCATTGTCCATTCACCTAAAATTAACATGTCAGGTATTTGTAGAAATATGCTACAGTCCAGGATAACCTGTTCAACACCTTCCTGACCAGTGACATATAGTTATGGCATGGGTCGGTTGAGTGAGTATGGCATGAACCTAGGAGCCGGGCCCACGTCATACCTGATGGGTGGCTGCTGCTACCAAAATGTGGTCTCCCACCACGGGTGTTGCTACCAGTTACACCCTTCGGCCAAGCCTTTACTTTTTGTATGAAAGTGGTGATGTAGTAATGTTAAAGTTTCGCCACAAGATGTCGCTATTGTAGGTATGTGAAGTTAGTTGGTGCACAGCTGTAGGATTAAAAGGGTTTTTGTGCATTTATCTGTCACATGGATCTGTAGGCCAATGAGAATACTTTCTCCCTCTATCCTATAATTTCTCTTCTTACTTCTTCTATACACACTCTTCACCCATACACAGAACACCTTACAGGGGCTGTAGATAGGAAGTCACATGGGTAGAGGAAGTGTAGTAGTCTTTTGTTGTTTGAGGAAGGACGCAAGCCAGGACGCTCTCTACAGCGGTCCAGTTGGGCCCTGGCCCTCTGCCAGGTCCCCAGTGTTAGTGTGCAGTCTAGAAGCAGACCCAGACACATGCAGCTTACCTTTTCTTCTCCAGTAACTTCACTTAACCCTATGCAGTGCTAAACCCTTAACTAGAGAGTACAAGTCAGAGATCAACTCAACCCACACCGAGGATAAGGAGAGTCACAGTGCAGGGCAGTACCCATAAAGAAAAATAAAGGAACTGATCTGGATAGAGCAAAGTTGCTAGAAGCCTATGAACTCTATCTCGCAGCGTGGGTGTGGACAGGGAACCCTTAGCATTGCGCTAATCCCAGGTAAAAAGGTCTGGGGCTGGTGTCACCCACTAGGACAGGTCCCCCGACACTGGTAGGGCAATAAATGGTGCGAAGACCAACAGAGTCCAAACATGGGCACAAGTATTTTCTCTCTCTCTTAAGTATTCTTCTATTTCTACCTCCAACCTCCCGGCAGAGCACAGTACTACTTACAGTAGGTTGGGACTCTCACAACATCCTCCTCTCTGCTCTTCTGATCTTCTACTCTCAGCATGCAACCCAGTCAGCACGACTGTACTGTCTTATGTATTCTCACTACAGATCTGGATCCTGGAAACTATTAAGTCTTATATTAAGTGTAAAGTCCTATGTCAATGCAAAGCTGTATGACCTGCTGCATACAAGCATCTCCAAAGTAAAGCAGATTTTATTTATGATAAAGAGACTCTGTGATTCCTCGTTAAGCACCTACACAGTACACTTATATTCCTTGGGTCATCTCCCCTTTCTGTGGGTGGCAGTGCCAATAGTCTGGGTGGGTAACTATTCCACTCCGGACCACCGTGACACCAGCCCAAGGGACCCCACAACAACTCAGCAGGTCACCACAGGTGAAGAAGGTACAACCGGGCCTTTAAACTAAAAGCAGGTGTGCCACCATACCTGACTGCCTAACCGGCACTGGCATCACGACATAACATCTCTGGGCTCGGCTGTATCTCAGCCATCCACCACCAGGGTGGCGTCATGCTCTACCATCTGGCAAGTGACCGGCCGTCCTACCTCCATACTGTCGGGGGTGGGCACCACAAGAAGATGGCAACATCTGTAATGACTGACATCAGAGATCTCTCTGATGTCGGTCATTTAAGAGCTCTTTCAAGCCTTTAGGTAGCTTGATTAATAGAGTGGCCAGGCTGCATGAACAATCACTTGATCATTAATGTGGCTATTAAAACTCAACAATATTGCCTGCACGTGCCCTGTTTACACAGGGCGATGTAAAGCCAATGATGACAATGATTTTATTGGCCACACAAAATGTGTAATCAGCTAGAAAATGAGCATATTCTCCTTAATAGGTTGATTACTGCTGATTATTGGGAATGAGTGTTTCTACAAATGCTTATTATCTTGATAATCTGCCTGTGTAAGGGATGTTCACACTGAGGAATAGGTGATAAATTGAAGAGGAAAATTTTCTGCTTGAAATCAGCTCTGGTGGAATAGGCGCCGAATTTAAGAGGTATTCCAACAGAATTCAAGTGGAATGCGAGTGGAAATTCAAAGCCCCAATGACTTCTATGGAATTTCTCTAGCAAAATCCGGCCAAATAATTGACATGTCAGATCTTGGGTGGAAAGCGGATCTGTGGCAGAAAATTCTGCCTGTAAGAAATCATTTTTTTTTACCTGAGGGTATATATAGCCTCCATCTGTTGGTGTTTTGGTGTCCAGTCAGCAAATGCCGTCTGTGCTCCCTGGCTATCTGCCGATTCTCCGCTTCCTAGTGTCCGTCTAGCCATTTGGATCTTGTTCCATTTCTAATTCTCAGCTCAGCTCCAGTCTGAACAGCATCTTCTCATATTTTGTAGCGTGACCGCTTAAGAAGAGCACCAAGCTCCAAGCTCCTGTACTTCTTCACTAAAATCAGTCAGTTGTCACCGGGGAGCTTCTCTCAGTGTAGCGACCTGGGGGTTTCTGCAGCGAAGCCCATTCCGGCTTGCGTCGGCATCTGGTGCAAATCGGGGGATCCTTAGACTCCAGGGGATGCAGCTCCTTGTGCCTGGTCTACCGGGTACAGTCATATACTAAAAATTGTTCTTTTATTCTAATCTGTTTCTATTTTCTGACTGTAGTTTCTTGTATTCCACTTTTTGTACATAGTTATGGGGGCTACCGTCTTGCCTAACAGCATATAGTGACATGCTTTACAGCAAGACTCATGGGCATAGACAACAACAGACAGAGTCTGTCCCCTTGAGATGAATGTAAAATATTACTGAGCTTTGAGATGGTCATTCTCCAGGGAGCTCTTATTGTGCCCTCTGTTTACTGTTGTCACATATTGGTTGCTGTAATTCTGTACAGATTGCTTAAAGGGGTTATCCATGGCCACTTTCTTCCAGATACAGCCCCACTCTTGTCTCCAGCTTGGGCGGGGTTTTGCTGCTCAATTCCATTGAAGTGAATGGAGCTTAATAGTAAACCGCACCTGAACTGGAGACAAGAGTCGTGATGCCTCTGAAAGAAAGCGGCCATGCTTTTTTAGCACTGGATAACCCCTTTAACAGCAGCCTCTTATCACCACAGACAGAACAGGAAATCTTGGCTTAGTTTTACCCCCAGTGGTGAGAATGAAAACTGCACACCTACAAAAATTCGGAAGTATTTCTGAACCTGCAAGTTCAACGGTGCAAAGAAAAATACCAAATTGCTAAGAGTAAAAATGGAATAATAACTGACCAAACAGTGACATCTTTGCAGATGTGGAAGAAAAAAAAAACTAAAAATCACTGCGAAAAAAAAAAAATCAACAGGTGGAAAAAATACTTAATTTTTAATTTTTTTTTAAATATATAAGAAAAAAAAACAGGACAACAACTTGTGAAGGTGAAGAAGAAGGACACATGAGCCAAATAATGAAATCTTTGGGGTTAATATTAGCTTTAATGATTAAATGTATGTCTATAGAAGGAAAATAATGCATTTGTGCTATACTTAGTCTTCCTCACCCCGACCTCTGTCATCTTGGTTTATGAAGCGACAGCTTAGCAGCTGCTCCAAGCTGAGAACACATGCTACAAGAACAATCTGAGATGTGGCGGAGAATTTCTCAAGGATCGCGGTATGATAAATGGTCGCCAGTTCACCGCTATGAATGTAATCCGTCTCGGTTTATTGTTCCGCTTTACTTTATGTAACATTTATTGTTCACCCTGTGAGTATGGTCCCTCTTCTGCTACTATAGAGCAATACAATAGAATATAATAACTCCAATGTAATGTAACATTGATGTCATAAAAACAAAAGCAAAAGGAATTTGCAGTGTCAGAAAAAACACCTGCGGAATATCGAGGATGTCTGTAGACCACATAGGCATAGTGGTGGCCAACCGTAATGGTGAAACATAGGAGCAGAAGACACAGACTGGAATATTGGGGTGGCTCTTGTGAACCCCGCCCTAAAGTAACTATTTCTGGGGTGTTCCCAGAGGTGGGGTTTTAGTGTCCCGACTTCGCCTTTTAACCCCTTAATGAACAGCTCATTTTTTTACTTTTTTGCCGCCCTGTGTATGAGGAGCAATTTTTTTAAATTGATGTGGCTGTTTAAAGGGGAACTCCAGGTAGAGGTTAAAAAAATAAAACTTCTGCAGAAGCATATAGCATTACTTACCTGTCTATCCCAGTTTTGAAACTACCACAAATCCATTTGTTTGAGGGGGGGGGGGGTTGCTCTGTTTTGTGTTTCTGTTCTTCCTGGTTCAGCATTTCCCGGAATGCAATGCTTTCCCTCATGTGATCATCACAGTCCCCACCCATTACAATCAGTACAAGACTCCTGTGACATCACGCCCTGCCCCCTGTCTGCATCATCAGCAAACACACACAATGTGAGACAGAGGCATGGAAGATTTGTCTCCTAAGGGGGGATAGCAGCAGGAGCAGGAGACAATGTGAATTGGCACAGAGGCCATTTTTTTCATTTCCTGGATTTCTATCAGCTACCAGTGTGGCAGAACCGTACAGATACAGTAATACATTGTATAGACACATCTATATAACTTTTAATGTACTTTTAATAGAAAACAAGTTTTTTTTTATCCGAAATTCCCCTTTAAGGCCTTGTTTTATGTGGCAGGGCTCCCTATGGCTGCATCCAACTTCTACAGCCACCGGTATTCAAATGCCAAATGACTGGACCTGAGTTGTGCATGCTAGAGTCATGCTCATCTCTAGTCACGGAGTATGTTCAGTAATAGTTCCCATTCATGTCAGCAGGACAGCTCTTATCCTGCCCGAATAACCTCCTAGATGCTGATGTTGTGGTGCATAGTAATTATGGGGATGACATAAAAGCATGCAGAAAAAAAGAACAATGGGCGCTGTATGTGCAGGGTTAAAGGGGTTCTCCGGGCCGACGGGTATTTTGGAGGATCGCCAGGGAGGGGGTGGAAATTGAAGCCGGAGGTCACTTACCTCCTAGTGCCGGTGCCCGGATCGGGGCGCCTGGTACTCCCGTCCTGCGGCCACTTCCTGGTCAGAGCTGCCACATGAGACGTGACATCTCAAGGCAGCTCTGCCAATCAGCGGCCGTAGCGGAGTCCCGCCTCGGGACTCCGGAGTCCTACCTCAGCCGCTGAGTGGCAGACTTGCCTTGAGACCTCATGCCTCATGAGGCAGCTCTGACCAGGAAGCGGCCGCGGGACGGGAGTACCAGGTGGCGCGATTCTGGCACCGGCGCTGGAACGGGGGAGGTAAGTGACCTCCGGCTTTAATTTTCACCCCCTCCCCGGCAATTCTCAAAAATACCCCCCGGCCCAAAGTACCCCTTTAATACGGGTGAGTGATACAAGATATTAGTTGATACAATGCACACTCAACTTGTGTGGTCATACTACAGACTCGACACTAGTGTGAACAAAGGTTGTAATGGGACTGCAGCCCTTCACCTCCTGAAGCTTCATAGTGGAGCTCTGTACCAGGATAACTAAGTTGGAGGTAGAAAAAAATGGTGGATCCAGATGGTGCAGGTGGTTCCCTTTGTGTTGAACTAGTGGACGGCCCTTGATTGGAAAAGAAGATAACATGGGCTCCAAGTAGGGATGGTCCGAACCGAGTTACCCTCGGTAATGATTCCCGCTGTCTGCCCGCTCCGGGGAGAGGGCGGATCCAGCGGGAGGACCTCCTGGAAAACTGGGATACAGCCATAGCCATAGGCTGTATCCCAGTTTTCCAGGCGTTTCTCCCCCTGTATCCGCCCGCTCCACGGCGGGAATCTGCTGCCGAGCGTTCGGGTTCATAAGAACCCGAACTTTGGCAGGTTCGGACCATCCCTAGCTCCAAGGAATAATTTTGAGTGACTTTAATGATGCAACATGTTTCAAGGGTGATACATCCCTCTTCATCAGACATGTTGTATTACAAATAGCTCAATTCACTTCAATGGAACTAATCTGCAAGGTCAACAGTCAATCAGGTCAACAGTGGCACTATTTCTGGAAGAAAGCAGGAGCGTTAGCTGTATGACTTGCTGTATGACTTGCTTGTAGATCACTCTGCTTGTAGCTTAATCTTCCTGCAGACATAAGAGATTAAAGGGGTTGTCCGGCGAAAAAAAATTATTCACAGAATAACACACATTACAAAGTTATACAACTTTGTAATGTATGTTATGTCTGTGAATGGCCCCCTTCCCCGTGTCCCACCACCCCCACCCGTGTACCCGGAAGTGTGGTGCGCTATACATTACCTGTCGCGTGCCGACCACGGTCTCCGATCGTCAGCAGTGACGTCTTCTTCGGGAGCTTGGCGGATCTTCCCGAGTGCCGGCCGCCCTCTGCAGCGTCATCCGAAGCTCAGCCGCGATTGGCTGAGCATAACTGTGCTCAGCCAATCGCGGCTGAGCAGCTGATGACGTGGCCGCGTCATCAGCCGCTCAGCCGCGATTGGCTGAGCACAGTTATGCTCAGCCAATCGCGGCTGAGCTTCGGATGACGCTGCAGAGGGTGGCCGGCACTCGGGAAGATCCGCCAAGCTCCCGAAGAAGACGTCACTGCTGACGATCGGAGACCGTGGACGACACGACATGCGGTGAGTATAATGCACCACACTTCCGGGTCTAGCGTGGGTGGGGGGAAACACGGGGAAGGGGGCCATTCACAGACATAACATACATTACAAAGTTGTATAACTTTGTAATGTGTGTTATTCTGTGAATAATTTTTTTTCGCCGGACAACCCCTTTAAGAGTATATTACTTTAGAAGGCATGTGGAGTGGGGGTGGGAGGTATTGATGCGCTGGCTCTGCTATGTACTATGTAAGCAGAGAGTAAAGGAACTCATGATGGTGACAAACTAAAGGGAGGGGGAAATCACAGTGCAGCACTGTTAACAGATATAAACACCAATGTAAGAGAATCTTTAAGGAAAAGCTGTCCAGAATTTTGTAGGATGAATGGGAAGCCTTGATTTACCTTCCATTCACACCACAGACCCTCTGGAAAAGAGAGACAGGCTCACAGATTAAAGTTATACCGCCCAGCTCTTCCGCACGTATCACACGCTAAGCCTGACCCCCATTTTTTGTGATCTGTCTTGCTGTCTCTGTTACTAGAGACAGACTTCTCCTAACAATGGGCATTGAACAGCAGATTCAGGGAAGGGAAAGGTCAATCCCATGGTGTGGGAATAAAGATAATATAAAAATATTTTTTATAGTATCAAAGCATGGGTTAGAAATGAATACAAGCCTAAACGGTCCGACGATAGGCCTAGACTAAATAGTTTAATTTTTGGGTCATGTGTATAGTGTATTTCTGCATTATACTGAGGCAGTATATATTGCATGTACATGTTTACAAGCATGTACATGGCAGGCCTGGGGGCTCTCAGAAGATCTGTCCTGGGGTCCATTCGGCAGGTGATGCAGTTATTGTCCTAAAAAACAACTTTTAAACTTGCAGCCCTGTGTTAAACTGCCGTGGCCTAGAGTATCTGTGCCCTAACCTTGCACCACCCCTCCGTCCCTCCTCCCCGCCCTCTTCATCATTAGGAATGCCACTGACAAGATTTTTCCTATTCCTCTGCAGTGAACACTGCACAAGTGCCTTAACGATCCAGCCCATGTGCAGTGTTCACACAGGTGATGAATAGGAGAATACCTACCTGGAGCATTCCTAATGATGAAGAGATCAGGGAGGAGGGACAGAGAGGTTGTGGCAGCCTAATGCACAGACACTCTAGGCAACGCCAGTTTGACACAGGGCTGCAAGTTTAAAGAGGACCTGTCACCCCCCATGCCGTGGTGACAGGCTCCTGACCCCCTGCTAGATCCCCCTATACTCACCTAATTGCGCCGGGTCCCGCTTCCTGATGCGGTCGGGTCACGGAGATTTCAGGTCCCGAAGCCCGGCGCGCGCGCACACAGCAGAGTCTGACGCTCATAGAGAATGAATGGGGAGTCCGATGCTCCGTCATTCTCTATAGGCATCGGACTCTCCTGTGAGCGCGCGCTCCTTGCTTCGGGAGCTGATATCTCCGTGACCGGACCGCATCAGGAAGCGGGACCCGACGCGATTAGGTAAGTATAGGGCGCTCTAACGGGGGATTGGGAGCCTGTCACCCCGGCACGGGGTAGTGGCGGCCTGCTGCAGCCACTGCAATTATGTGCAGCGATTTCAGCAGATGGTTGCTATATAGTCATTTCTCTTTCAACATCTTGCATGTCGGCTGATCGTTGCCTTTTACTACACAAAGCCATAATGGCCGATAATCGGCCAAATACGGACGATAATCGTTTTGTGTAATAGGGCCTTTACGTCCTGGTTTAATATTCAAGAAAAATATGTTCCCTGCTATGTGTTTTTCTTAATCAAGTTCCCCTTATCATTCATCTAATGTAGCCCGGTGTCTAGTCTATTCTTCTCTATAACTGTCTTCTCTGGGGAGCCATTTGTCTAGATGGCAGACTATGGAATCAAATCCCTGCCAATAAGATTTATGCTGCTCATGTAGCTATTTAGGACTCCTTTTTGATGTCAATGTCAACTGGGATTGTTATTCTTGAAGCTGTTGACTTCAGAATTTCCCAGTCCTAGTGCAGAGAAAGTGGCTTGGAGGACATTGCAGGGCCAGAGACATAACGTAAGAATCTTTGGCTCCAATGCTAAACCAGGACCCCTCTTCTATTCTGTGTAATTTAGACTACTGTTCCCTTTAATGAGTTATGCAGGATTGGAAAAAAGCACAGCTACTTTCTTGCAAAAACAGCTCCACCCCTGTCCCCAGGTTGTGTGTGGTACTACATCCCACTCACATAGAATAGCTTTTCACAAACAGCTATTTTTCTCCTATACACGCACACAAAATATTTTTTTGTTTACTATGTTTTTTTTGTGCCATGATCTGTAGTATTTATCAGTAACACATACAGATTGTATTTTTTATAAGGTTTGTTCTGGGGTTTTTTTTTAGCTTTGACCAAAAATCTTAATTTTTCTTTCTTTTTTTTCCCATTTACGCTGTTGACCGGGCAAAATTAAGAACACTATGGGGGAGATTTATCAAACATGGTGTAAAGTGAAACTGGCTCAGTTGCCCCTAGCAACCAATCAGATTCCACCTTTCATTCCCCACAGACCCTTTGCAAAATGAAAGGTGGAATCTGATTGGTTGCTAGGGGCATCTGAGCCAGTTTCACTTTACACCATGTTTCATAAATCTCCCCCTATATTTTAATAGCTTAGACAGTTCTGTGCTCAGTGATACCAAGTATGTGTTTTCTCCTTTGGAAAATGGGATACCGGGGGGGGGGGGGGGGGGGTTCTTCCTCTGTTTAAGTCCCGCTAGGAGACTTTTATTATTTGATTGTGCAGTGTCCCAGAACACGCAGACTACTACTCCTATTATGGCCATTTCTCTTGCTATGTCAATGCCTGTTCTGGTAAGTGTTTGCACTGCAACTGCTGCTGGTTTTCCCCTGGTATTCTCTGGTAATGTGCATTCTCATGTGTATTCTCATGTATTCCTGTGTATTATTGCATTGTACAGTGGTATGCAAGGCTGTTGATCACGTGACCGTGCCAGTGCCTTGTAACCATGGTTCCTCCAATGGCCGACTAGCTCTGGCCAGGAGCAACCATGTGACCTCCCACTTCCTCCTAACAAGTTAGTCTTCCCCCTGCTTCCAAGCAAGGAGGGTGTGTATCGTCTCTCTCCTTCCTCAGAGGAATTGGACATTTTGCAGCTCCCACTTCACCACTAGAAGTGTGGACCGAGTACTCTGCTGTATTCAAGTCTTCGGCTGTATCTGCCTGCTCAAGTGTCCGGAGTCTTCTCTCTCATCTGGGTGTCATTCTGTTATCTCTCCTCATCGCTGCAAGGATTCACAGCAAGTATTATTCTCAAGCTAATCCACCCAGCACCGCTATTTCTCTCATACTCCTACTCCCATCATCCGGCACGTATTCTCACAGCCTATGCAGCATCACTCCTGCCTTATTTGTCAAAGCCTGCTATATACCCGGTTGCATCCGGACAGAACTGTTGCTACTAGTTACCTCATCTATAATAAAACCGCTGTTACTGAACCCTGGCATTGGTGTCCACTAACTGGTGCCCTGACTAGGTGCAGCGAAGAATCGCATGCCCATCATCACCCGCAGATTCCACAGACCGGCCCTACAGCTGTGCTGCCCTCAGGCCTATACCGTGACAAGTATACACCCTGCAGCTGCCCCGGTCATTGCCCGCTCATAACACCAGCACTGCGGAAGTGGCCCCCAGGGGCTAGGGCATCGCAATTGCTTATATAGATCAGTGATCAAGTGGTGCAGCCTGCTATAGGTGCCATCAGCAGGTTCCTCAGGCTGCCATGGCAACCCGTCGGCACCCTGCGATTATATTAACGATTAGTTTACTAGACACCAGTGAGGTGGTACAGAACCATTCAAATTCCAGACTCGCCATTGAGTACTGCGTGTAAATACTGTTTCCCCCAAAATAAGACAGTGCCTTAGATTCATTTTTGCTCCCAAAGAGGCACTATGGGGGGGATTTATCAAACTGGTGTAAAGTAGAATTGTCTTCGTCGTCCCTAGCAACCAATCAGATTCCACCTTTCATTTTTCAAAGAATCTGTGAGGAATGAAAGGTGGAATCTGATTGGTTGCTAGGGGCAACTACAACAATTTTTACTTTTTTTTACAGCTCCACAACTGTCCACAGGTGGTGTCTGGTATTACAGCACGGCTCCATTGACATAGCTGGAAAACCCATGTTTTTCTAAAAATGAGAGCCTTTAAAAAAGGTATGGACCGTAACCCACAGATCAGTTATGTGCAGTGAATTGTATTTATTATTGGAGGAGGATGAAATGTTTCCCTTCAGAAGTTCTTATCTCAGTGGTCGCCTTTTGTGAGTCACCTGCAGATAACTCTTAGATCGTTTCCCATAGGAAGCCATACTGAGATTGTAACTGGATGTTATTTTACACAACTTGGACATGTGAAGTGGTCACGTTACTGCTACAGAGGGAAATAATCTTCTTACACAGTAATATGTCTGACAATGACATTCAACACATTTGCAATGAACTTTACTTTTTGTCAATAAAACATTTGCCTCCAATCATTCAAAACAAATTGTAAAACAATTGACCATCAATATCACTTAACTGGAGTAATACACTGCATATACACATTATATAGTAAGCTTTGCACGGAGGTCACAGCCCCAAACTACAACCACAGATAGATCTAAAATTAAAAAAGAAATTAATACATGGACTTGGAATAAAAATTTACCTGTAAAGAAGCTTACCTATCCGTGTTCCTGTGAGGAACAAGGGCATACATATCAGAGGGGCAACCGATGTGGCTGCCATGGAGCACAGAGATAGGGGACTCAGCTATGGTTGGTTTCTAGAGATGAGCGAACTGGGTTCGGGTTCGAGTTGATCCGAACCCGATCGTTCGGTATTTGATTAGCGGGGGCTGCTGAACTTGGATAAAGCTCTAAGGTTGTCTGGAAAACATGGATACAGCCAATGACTAGATCCATGATTTCCACATAGCCTTAGGACTTTATCCAACTTCAGCAGCCACCGCTAATCAAATGCCGAAAGTTCGGGTTCGGATGGACTGGAGCATGCTCGAGGTTCGTCATCTCAAGCTCAGGGCGTTCCAGGCGGCAGCCCGGGGCCCTGAGCTTCTGGGGGGCCCATGACCACCCAAAAAGACTTATACTTTCAGTGGTGTACTGTCTCCTGGCTACACTTCCGCCATGATTTGCAAAAAATCACAGTTTTTTATGGCAATTTTGCACAAATAAGGACATAATGACATTATCTATACTGTACTATGAACACCAGGCTAGTGTTGCCATAGTTACAGTGGGGTGGGGGGGCCCAGGCCTGGTGAACAGCCCGGGGCCTATGGAAAAGTTAATCCACCCCTGGGCATACGCCATGGAGAAGGCGCAGATATCGGTGCCTTTTCTGTGATGTAAACTCGCTGGTCTTATGGGTGATAAGAGGGAAAGACAGGGAGAAGGCATGGACTTATGCTCCTGATAAATTATGATTAACGCCTCCAAAATGGTATAAACCATGGCAGAAATCTACACCTGCTCCTGGGCAAGGCGCGCATGTGCCTGCCATGCAGCATGTGCAGGTCCCACCAGATTTACAAAGTAGTGTAGCTCTTAGTAAATCCGGCAGGGTAATGTCCCCTTAATACCCTGCACTAAGAGGGAAGTTCCTTTTTTGTATCTATGGGGCCCTTTTATACAAAGATAAGAAGAAGACATAGACAGGCTTTGGTGTTTTCTTGTCTTTATTAGATGATTTACTTGGCATGGGATGAGTTGGTTTTAGGTCTGTCACATCAGGTATTAAATCTATGATTAAGGTCTAGAGAAAAGCTTTGCAAACACTGAAGAGACCGAGAACCGATATTATACTTTGAGGTGTAAATCCAATCCTGTCAAACTAGGAGGCTCAAGAGCAATAAAGCAACACACAGCGAGAGCAAAGCCAAGTCAAGGTCTGATTTGTGAATATTTTTCTCATTTGATACAAAAGTTACAGTAATATTTTTGAACATTTTTTTAAAACTTTTTTTTTGCAGCTTGTTTCCCTATGTGTATGTATCCAGTTCTATCAGATCTCCTATGTCAGCCCATAGGTGATAAATGTTAGACAGGCAGCACTTAAGAGGGCACCGTCAATTATTTGAAAATAAAAAACAAAAACTTGACATCCTAGGGAGCTGAGAGAACTGCACACTAAGGGGGACATTTATCATTATTGTGCCCCCCTGGCATACGGAGGGAGAAGATGCAGATCTTTACCGTCTTCAATGCGTATGTCAGCAATAAGCCCCGCTCGTCTGATGGGTGGGCGGGGGGTGCACGGCATGGCCTCCTCCTGCGCCTGATATACCATGATTTACGTCTGCTAGCAGGAGTACATTTCTGCACCTGCACAGGTCCCTTTGAGTTTATCTATGCGGGGTGAAAAGGGTACGAGTATGCCGGTCATAATAAATGTCATGTCCCCCTATGCGTTTTCATTCTCTGCTTTGTCCACTTCTTGTGCCCTGACTGGAAAGAAATTATACTTAGTCGCATGCTTCTCATCTTGGCTCATTGTAAAGATCAGTAGGGGTCTGATAAAAAACTTTTGACATCTGACTTTTATAAATGACAGAGCCACGGGGACCCGTAACTAATCTGTAGAACCCCAGGTGTTGGCTATTTCAGGAGATTTCTTCTATTTTGATAGAACCCCTGGATATTTCTGGATATTTATGAAGGATGAGATAACATTTAGTACACTGCTCAGTACTGCTCTACAATGTCCTCCATGCTGCTGCTGTTTCTGATGGTGTACTATAAAGATATAGGGGGGTGAAGGATCTCCACTTCTGTGTGTACAGTGTAAGGAAACAGCAAAGCAGCTAACCTACACCCACTAATTAAAGGACAACTGTAAATAAGAGAGAGGGTCTTTAGAAGAGAAAAAGGGTAAAAAATTCTATCTATAAGTTATATACTGGTCAGAGAGAGTGCTGCTCCTCGTGTACACACAAAAAACACCCGAAACGACAGGTAGTTTATTAATCTGTACAAGAAAGGTGGAATGAAAAACAACATGGTGGTAAAGCATGGACATGCACTTTAAGGTAAACTTATTTGTAAATTGTGTTTTATAGTCATGACCGACATTCCTTTGAAGGGATTGTCCGGCCTTTTTTAATATATTGCTGCTAGTGCAAATGAAACAATAACATGTTATCCTTACTAAAGATGAGCTAACCGGGTTCGGGTTCGAGTCGATCCGAACCCGAACGATCGGCATTTGATTAGCGGTGGCTGCTGAAGTTGGATAAAGCCCTAAGGCTATGTGGAAAACATGGATATAGTCATTGGCTGTATCCATGTTTTCCAGACAACCTTAGAGCTTTATCCAAGTTCAGCATCCCCCACTAATGAACCCGAACCCGGTTCACTCATCTCTAATCCTTACCTGTCCATGCTCCTTTAGAGTCGCCGGTGTCCCCCGCTGACTGCAGAGCTTCCACTTTAAAAAAAGGCGGACAGACGGACAACCTCTTTAACTTGTGGGCGTCAGATCATCATCTATAATAATATGTGTCTCGTACCAGCATTTAGGTAAATGCTGTCATTTGGAACATCTTTCATGTCTATTGCAGTAGGTGTTTGATGGCGGTGACCGCATCTGGCAGCAGGATCATTAGAAAAGTAAAGTGAAATAGTCGTCGGCTACTGTCATAGTCCAGAGAAGACGTGTATCCTAGCAACCAACATGCATTCAATTTAAAAGAGAATTCATAGATTATCTGGTGCTTATTTACATATAGACAATACAGTATATCAGGCAGGAAGATCTTAAGGATCTCGCTGCTGGGACTTTCATGTATCTTAAAGGCTATTCCTTGCCATTGTCCCTAATCCCATTGGTGTGCCATTATATTTTAACCGAAGTGCCTTTGTCCTGTAAAGGTCCCATCACAAGGGCTGATTATTGGTCCCATCAATCTGATATCTTCTTGTCTCATAGGACCAACAATTCTGTCAATTCTTCCCTGCTTAAAAATCACCAGCCGTCACCCACACATCTCCCTGCATAATAGGGGATGTGCAGCTGACGGCTGATTGAAGCAAGGGTATGCTGATCACTGAGTTACACAATAGGTTAAGTATACGAGAACTGATCAGCTAGATTGGTGTTTGTGTACCATGCATGCATTTGGCTGTGTAATGGCGCGTTTAGACGAAGCGATTATCGGTGAACGATTCGAAATAACGATTGCTTTTGAGCGATGTGTAAAAGGACCATAATACCTCAGTGCACCAGCGTTCAGCGTCAAAGTGTCGGTAATTTACTTGAATGAGCTGCAATTTCAGACTTCGGGTGGGTTCACACTGAGGAATTCGCGCGGATAAATTCTGCGGAATTCTGTCGCCTGTACACGCGCACGGCCGTGCGCCTTTCCGCCGGCTCCATAGACACCATTCTATGGGCCGGCTGATTACGCATTCCCCCGAAAGAATTGACACATGCGCACGTACAGGCGACGGAATTCCGCAGAATTTATCCGCGAGAATTCCTCAGTGTGAACCCAGAAGAATTCTCGAGGAATTGAAGCAGAAACTGTTCTGCTTGAAATTTCTCGCCTATTCAGCTCTGGCAGAATAGGAGCAGAATTTGAGTGGAAATTGAGCGGAATTCAAGCGGAATTTCAAGCAGAATTAAAGCCCCATTGAATTCTATAGGATTCCTCTAGCGGAATCCGCCCAAAGAATTGACATGTCAATTTTTCAGGCGGAAAGCCCATCAAAGCGGAAAGCCCATTAAAGCCAATGTACATTCACAATGTTCATTCTTTACGGGCGGAATTCCGTGCGGATTCCGTACACATTTTGCCACGGAATCCACCTGAAAATCTGCGAGAATTCCTCAGTGTGAACCCACCTATATCCTGCTAACAAGGGTGGTGCTGTTTATAGCAAAGCTTCTCATACAGAAACAGCCATTTGAATCCAACATCTACATCATTCTAAATCAGGACAGTATTTTTTTAATATGCCAACAATTATTGGTGCCAACAATTTACTATTTCTAGTGCCCCATAATTCAGTCAGGGTCTGATCACATGTGTGGGATTGCTGTGTATTTGTTATGCTTTAGATACTCATGTGGCCTCCTACTGGCATTTCCATTAGTCTTGCCTTTCTGTGCCTATTGATTCTGCATTAGATCACTCAGCCTCCTCTATTCTTCAGCTGTACTGAGTGACTGATCACATCATGATCGAAGGTCAGTGACCCATTCACGGGTCATACTAGTTACTATACAGTCCAATGAACGTACTGGAATGGGTCTAAATATACTGCTATATATATGAATATACAGAATTATATACTGTAGGTCATTTCGTTTTTCTTATGTGCAGAGTAGACTTTGGCTAACAAGAATGATGCCTGTTCTGGAGGACCCAACATAGTAATATATTACATAGACTGGCCACTGACTTCAATGGGAATGATGCAATGTTTTATTTGACATGGGGTGCTGCGAGGAACTTTTGCTGCTCTGTTCTCCTACACATTACAACTGATGGTTCTGGAACCATTGGAGACATGTCCAAGAAAAATTCCTTTAAAGCGACTCTGTACCCACAATCTGTCCCCCCCAAACTACTTGTACCTTTGGATAGCTGCTTTTAATCCAAGATCTGTCCTGTGGTCCGTTCAGCAGGGGATGCAGTTATTGTCATAAAAACAACTTTTAATCCTACAGCACTGTGTCTAACGGCCGGGGCTTACATTTGTATATGCATTAGGCTGGCACACCCTCTCTGTCTTTCCTCCCCACCCTCCTCATCATTAGGAATGCTCCAGGAACATTTAATGCTGTTTGAGTTTTGCACAGTTGTATTAACGATCCAGCCCATGTTCATTATACACACAGGTGGGGAATAGGAAGCAATCTGCCTGGAGCATTCCTAATGATGAGGAGATTGGGGAGGAAGGACGGAGAGGGTGTGCCAGCCTAATGCATATACAAATGTAAGCCCCGGCCATTAGACACAGCGCTGCCGGATTAAAAGTTGTTTTTAGGACAATAACTGCATCACCTGCCGAACGGACTCCGGGACAGATCTTGGATTAAAAGCAGCTATCTGAAGGTACAAGTGGTTTGGGGGTCAGATTGTGGGTACAGAGTCGCTTTAAGTGAAGTTTTGCCTTTCAAGCCACAGCAAGAGATATGCTAGGGAAATGCTAGATAATGCAGTAAAAATAGTATCTCCGAAGTACCACTTGAAGGGATTATATATATATATAATTAGAAGGCCATAGCTGCTTACTTCCAGAAACATTACCAGACCTGTCTACAGGTTGTGTGTGTTCCCGCAGTTTGGCCCCATTCACTACATGAAGCTGGATTATGATACTATACACAACCCATGGATAGGACTTAGTATTTTTATTAATCCATATTGTCACATGGCCTAACACAGAAGAGGCCTATGGTACAAAGATATATCAAGCTGTCTACCTGCAATTTATCCACCATGTACTAGAGAGGCACTAAGAATCGTCATTGAACTGCATATATGAAGAGCCACTTCTATATACGAACAGTTGGAGGTACAACGTCCTATTCCCATGCTGAAATCCTTATTGTGAATAACAAAACTCATGAAAACACTCGAGGTTCAGCTGAGCCCAGTAGGAGACAATGGTGGATGTTTATAGATCTTACCTATTGGACATAGAGGACACTAGCTGAACAGTTTATAAAGAGGAATGGAAGTGGTGTAGGCTGTATATGATGGATACGAATGCAAAGTACATACAAAAAGGTAAAAGGATTATATATATAGTAAGTACACAGCCCCAGAGAAATAGTAGATAGTAGGTCATATACCCTAGTAGCCATGTGGACCCATCATATAGTAGTTATAGCCCGATGGCAGGTTACCTATACTGTAACTACAGTACATTCCCGGTATGCCCTAGTAATTTCTCAAGTGTCACCCTCAAGGTCCAACCTCACAGTGTAAGCAATTGCCAATATGGTAGATCGGCACTCGCTTACCAAACCTACACACATTTTGATTATTGTACAGCAAGGGCTGTATATATATCACTAGTGATGCCCGGGCAGCCCTTGATTTTCAAATAATAAAATAAAGTTCATACTTACCTATTCTCCCCTGCTGTCCTACAACCTTTCCCCTGTCTCTTCAGTGACAGACTGCTCAGCCAATCATTGACTGACACGGGACAGCACTGCGGCCAGTGATTGGCTGAGCAGCCTGTCACTGAGGAGGTAAGTATAAATTTTATTATTTTTGCAGTGTCATCAGCTGTTGGCTGTGCACCACTACAAACAGCGAAAAGCAGGCGGCCAATGATTTTTGAGCAGGTTTAAATGACAATGACCAGCCGATCATTGTTTCTTTGTCTGATCGTAGTCTTTATTACATCGAGCGATATTCTCCTTAATTGGCCTAATTCGACAGATTATCGCTCAGTGTATTAGGGCCGTAAACCATTTGCTGCCCAGGGCTAGGCTAGCAGATGAATCCAGATGGGTGGGGTGGAACCTGTCAAACACCACACAGCAAGTGCTGGAATCAGACAGAATTCAGACTGGTAGGAAACATGCACACTGAATCACGGCCAAAATCGCAGTTTTGGACATAGGACAGAGGATCGTACTGAGGTCTGAACAGGAGCGGACATAACAATAACGGTCGACATTGTCTTCCCTTCTTCATATAGATGGTGCTTGCTCCCATTTTATTTGCTTGTATGCCCACTTTACAGCTACTGATGCGATGGATCAGTATACAAATATTATTGAAACTATATAAGTCCCCTTAAAACAAGACCTTACATTACCCTTTAGCAGTACATTTAACCTCACCTCTGGCTCATGTACATCAGATTTGTTTATTCCTATCCTTCACCGCTCACCAGTAAAATTACGCCTGACATGTCTGCTGTGCGGGGACGAACCACGGCCTTATCTCTGCTGTATCAAGAAATTCCTACTGTGCCCTACACAGCAGGCTGCCACGTCCTATGTGATCTGACTCCTTTCTATCATAGTCAGCAGGAACTTTTTCAGCAGTTTGCTGTACAGCAGCTCTTCTGTAGTATCCGACCACACAGGCTAGCCTTTACTGTGTCCATCAGTGTGTCTTAGGCGTCCATGACCCTGTCCCTGGGCACCGGTTGTCCTTCCTTGGAGCTAGCACCTGCCAGGTATGACTCGGGCCCAGCTACTGAGTTTCCCCACCTGACCCATGACTTCATTGATAACTCATGATCTTGTATATATCCATCACTAACACTGGAAGTTGATTGGACATTTGTTGGACCGGTTGCAGGTTGCATCTGAAATTCTTTTGAGGTCTACAAGGACAACAACTGAGCGAGCTCTGCGACTAATGCTGGATGTTTCACAACACAGAATCATTTTAAAAATTCCAAAGATGTTAAAATGTTTTCTTATATTTTTGTGTAAAAATCTCCAAATTTAATTGGACGATATGTGGAGCCATCTTTTGAAGGGTTAATTGTAAAGTAAATGGGAAAGATCATAGGAAAATCTAATTATTTGTTTCTGAAGAAGATCAATAAACATTCCCATCATTGTTCACATCAAAGTCAGCCAGATTCCCACAAGCCAAAGAAGAGGTGCTTGCAAATTAAGAAGAGTAGCTAAGGGTCGGAGCCAGAAATAACGCAACTGGTATAAGGCAGACAATGCACAGGACAGGGCCTAAATATGGACAGAAGCAGGGCAGAGTTTAGGATCAGGTTTAAAGGGGTGATCCAGTGCTACAAAAACATGGCCACTTTCTTCCAGAGACAGCCCCACTCTTGTCTCCAGCTTGGACGGGGTTTTGCTGCTCAGTTCTATTGAAGTGAATGGAGCTTAATTGCAAACCGCACCTGAACTGGAGACAAGAGTCATGTTGTCTCTGAACAAAAGTGGCCATGTTTTTGAAGCACTGGATAACCCCTTTAAGCAATAAAGCTGGCAGAGAGTTCTGCCAATAGTATAAGGTGTTCCGACCGATAATCAATTCATGTAATAGCTCACGTTGAAAGGCAACGATCAGCCAACATGTACGATGTCGGCTGATTGTTTTCTTTCAGCATGATTTAAAATCATGATGACGATAGCGACAGTCTGCTACCCATCGCTCCGAGTAATAGGATCTGAAGATCGCCCAGGCCGCCCCTCCCACAGCTGTCCGCAACTGCACCCCCCACACACCCTGTTCGATGTCTGTGCATGTAATAGCACAGACAGCAATCGGGGAACGAGGAGGTTAGTTACCCTTTTGTTGTCAGAGGGATAGGCCAGTGCCAGGGCTTATGCCTCCACATAGAGAACATATCAGGTTTTGGTCTAGACCTAGATTGGAAATGCCTAGTTCCCCTTTGGACTTAGGAAAGGATATCAGATGGGATTATGCATTAAGAATAGCTCTACAATGACAGAGGAGCTTTGGGATACCCAGCCTTAGCAATACTAGACCTAAATCTGGAGAATTTTTCTTCCAGACTGTATTCAACTACGTATATGTAACCCAGTTCTGTAAATCCTCCGATAATGAGAGTCAATGCCTTAAAGAAACCACCCATTTTTCCTCAACAGCTACCACCTAACCAAATTTTGACTCCCAGTGGCTAAAAAAGTTGCATGCTGCCCTAAATAGTCCTGGAAAACATGGATACAGCCATATGCTTTATCCATGTTTTGCCGGCAGTCAAATGCCGAGCATTCAGTTTCTAAGAACGTTGTCAAACTGGAAGAGTTCAAAAGGCCCGCTCAACCCTAATCTCTACATCTAACTGAAATATTATTTTTATCTCACTAATGGTATTGTACCCCACATATTGAGGCAATGTTTGTTACTGGAGGGGTTGTTCCCTCAACTTGTTTTCTTGTATTCTATTTAGGGAAATTATTTGTTTTGTTATTTCATCGGAAAATTGTAATAAAAAAAAAGTATTGATTGACATTGATCACTATTCTTTTTACAACCATACTTAGAAAAAGAAAAAAAAAAAAGTCAAAATAAAAAATTGATGGAAATGACAAATTTACATTTTTAATAACAAAAATGACAATTTCTCAATGATTTTTCTTACATTGGGGATCTATTTATTCATTCTTCACCAAAGTCGTGACCTTGTACGACACCAAATCCCGCTTGTCACTTAACATCAAGCAGTATTTGAAATTAAATAATTTTGTAAACTTCGCCAACTCAACCTGTCATTGGGTAATTGGAACGTGATCAATTTTACTCTTTCATGATTGTCAGAGCTAATTGATTCTGGTTTAATTAGTCTGAAAACATCAAGAATTATCAATCCAAGACAACATGTGGTCAACTGGAATAAGATAAACTGAATTTTACGCCTGAACTATTGATCTGTCTCCATCAGTTCATTATTTGTCTTGAAATTCTGTTTGCAGACAAAACACAGCGGGATGTTAAGTAAATGGCTCTTAGTAGAGTAGCTAATGACCTGCTGTCAGCCAGCTCCGAAGGCCACTACTTCACGCTAATCCTTCTAGACCTTTCCTCTGCCTTCAATATTGTGGATTATTCTTTACTTCTTAAAGGCCCTATTCCACGGAACGATTATCGTCCGTATTCGGAAGATCTGCTCCGTTGAATAGGAGCGTCGGCAGCAGACGCTGCTATATCCTATGGGCCGCCCGGACGATCAGCAATCACCCGGGCAGCCCCCCCCCCCCGCAGCTCCCCGCCGCCCCTACTGCACTCACCCGCTCGCTGCTGCCACGCTGAACAGCGGCGGCAGCGAGCGGGGAACGAGGAGCAAACGAGCGCTGAGAGAGCTCGTTTGCTCCTCTAAACGACCCATGGAATAGGGGCTTAAGGCCTTATTCACACGTCCCGTAAAAATTGTCCGTGGTCGCAGATCCGCAGCCACGGACAATTTTAGGGCCCATTAAATCCTATGTGTGCATTCATACCATCCTTGCCGTCATCCTTGCCATGACAGGTCATAGTGAGGATCGCAGCATGAATGCCTCTCCCCGCTCCTGTCACCACTTCTGTTTCTCCCCGCTCCTGTCACCTACTTCTATCTCCCACCTCTCCTGTCTCTTGGCTTCTGTCACTGCTCCCACCTCCCCCTCTCCTGTCACTGCTCCTGTCACCAACTCCCATCTCCCCCGCTCCTGTCATCGCTTCTGTCTCTCCCCTGCTCCTGTCACCCACTCCCATCACCCTATTCCTGTCACTGCTCCTGTCATCTATCCTGTCTCCTCCCGCTCCTGTCACTGCTCCTGTCACCTACTCCCATCTTCCCCACTCCTGTCACCATTCCTGTCACCCACTCCCATCTTCCCCACTCCTGTCTCTCCCCGCTCCTATCTCCCCCTTGTCCTGTCTCCCCCTCACTCCTGTTAGCCCCTCACTCCACCCCCGGACAACACCATCACCTCCTGACCCCCAACCCTCAACGCATCCAAAGGGATGTAATCAACACGAATCACGGAGGGGACAAAATCACGATCCTGGAAAACAACTGGACATGTGAATGAGGCCTTAGTCATATGTTGGCACTTTCTTGGGTTT
This sequence comes from Dendropsophus ebraccatus, assembly GCF_027789765.1. NCBI lineage: Eukaryota > Metazoa > Chordata > Amphibia > Anura > Hylidae > Dendropsophus > Dendropsophus ebraccatus. The sequence continues at coordinate 126,007,364 of NC_091459.1, read as the reverse complement.
TCGGGTATCTTTCTGACTTGACATTTTACATGACCATACACATTTGATATAAAACTGATTTGGTATGTATGGAGACCCCATGACTACCATGATGGCAGATGTCAAGGTTAAGAGGGACATGCTTGATCCTTTATTCCCACAGGAGATAAGCAGCTGACAAATGCACCTGGTAGAGGCTTATTGTCGATGATATTCACATGCATGTTTGGTGGATCTGGGTGAAATAACGTGGGAATAAAAAGGTGGATTCTGAGCACTTCGTTAATGCTTGAGAACGGTTCTTTTAAGCTACAACATCATCATATCACAGACGAGGAGGGTCACAATATCCGATATGGGGTCTCACTTTTTCTTTTTTCTTCCTTTCGGAGGAGTGTATGGTTTGGCTAGTATGGGTATGAGTCTGTTTTCCTCCTGCTTTAGCTGAGCACATTTGTATACATAGGGACCAAAAGCAACAAATACAGTATATCATATAAAACATTATTACATCCATGACCCTAGTTTATCAGGTAAAGCCTAGACAGGATATCAATTTGAGCCTAAAGTTGGACATACACTAACTTACTGCCAAATTCTTGTTTAGCTAATTCATAGATTGTATAAACAGGTACGAGACTCAGCTTAGCTCGCTTGTTAATTCCAACAGAGAGAGGGGAATATGCCAGAGCCAGACTAATCTGATGGCATTTTATACACTGAAAAAACAAAGGCTTCGGTATGTCAGGTGGCCCCAATGAAGCTTCGGTATGTCAGGTGGCCTCAATGAAGCTTCGGTATGTCAGGTGGCTCCAATGAAGCTGCGGTATGTCAGGTGGCCCCAATGAAGCTTCAGTATGTCAGGTGGCCCCAATGAAGCTTTGGTATGTCAGGTGGCTCCAATGAAGCTTCGGTATGTCAGGTGGCCCCAATGAAGCTTCGGTATGTCAGGTGGCCCCAATGAAGCTTCGGTATGTCAGGTGGCCCCAATGAAGCTTCGTTATGTCAGGTGACCCCAATGAAGCTTCGGTATGTCAGGTGGCCCCAGTGAAGCTTCTGTATGTCAGGTGGCTCCCATGACGCTTCAGTATGTCAGGTGGCCCCAATGAAGCTTCGGTGTGTCAGGTGACCCCAATGAAGCTTAGGTATGTCAGGTGGCCTCAATGAAGCTTCGGTATGTCAGGTGGCCCCAATGAAGCTTCGGTATGTCAGGTGGCCCCAATGAAGCTTCGTTATGTCAGGTGACCCCAATGAAGCTTCGGTATGTCAGGTGGCCCCAGTGAAGCTTCTGTATGTCAGGTGGCTCCCATGACGCTTCAGTATGTCAGGTGGCCCCAATGAAGCTTCGGTGTGTCAGGTGACCCCAATGAAGCTTAGGTATGTCAGGTGGCCTCAATGAAGCTTAGGTATGTCAGGTGACCCTAATGAAGCTTAGGTATGTCAGGTGGCCCCAATGAAGATTAGGTATGTCAAGTGGCCCAAATGAAGCTTAAGTATGTCAGTTGGCCCAAATGAAGCTTAGATATGTTAGGTGGCCCCTATGAAGATTAGGTATGTCAGGTGGCCCCAATGAAGCTTCAGTATGTTAGTTGGCCCAAATGAAGCTTAGATATGTTAGGTGGCCCCAATGATGGTTAAGTATGTCAGGTGGCCTCAATGAAGCTTAGGTATGTCAGGTGACCCTAATGAGGCTTAGGTATGTCAGGTAACCCCAATGAAGCTGCGGTATGTCAGGTGGACCCAATGACGCTTCGGTATGTCCGGTGGCTCCAATGAAGCTTCGGTATGTCAGGTGACCCCAATGAAGCTTCGGTATGTCAGGTGGCCCCAGTGAAGCTTCTGTATGTCAGGTGGCTCCCATGACGCTTCGGTATGTCAGGTGGCCCCAATGAAGCTTAGGTATGTCAGGTGACCCTAATGAAGCTTAGGTATGTCAGGTGGCCCCTATGAAGATTAGCTATGTCAGTTGGCCCAAATGAAGCTTAGATATGTTAGGTGGCCCCAGTGATGGTTAAGTATGTCAGGTGGACTCAATGAAGCTTAGGTACGTCAGGTGACCCTAATGAAGCTTAGGTATGTCAGGTGGCCCCTATGAAGATTAGCTATGTCAGTTGGCCCAAATGAAGCTTAGATATGTTAGGTGGCCCCAATGATGGTTAAGTATGTCAGGTGGACTCAATGAAGCTTAGGTATGTCAGGTGACCCTAATGAAGCTTAGGTATGTCAGGTGACCCTAATGAAGCTTAGGTATGTCAGGTGGCCTCAATGAAGTTTCAGTATGTCAGGTGGCCCCAGGAAAGCTTAGGTATGTGTTATGCCTGTGCCTGTTCACACCTTGGCGCAGTCCTCAACTTGTGGTATACGGCAGAGACTGGGCTCTTAGTCGTTATAAAGTATTTCAATTCTAGATTTCATTTGCACCAGTCTGAACACTGTCTGAACACAGCTCAATTCCTTCTGCCTTAGTAATTGATTCTCAACACCCATCTCTTCCCTGCTGGATTCCCTCTGGTCAGTAAACAGTTAACCTTTGTTTTAGAGATATGGTGATAAGGATTCGCTGCACCTTACTGATGTATATGGAGAACCACCTACTTCGAGTGCACTACTGTCTCAGCGCTAGGAGAGTAATAATGAATAGGAAGAAGTAGTAGGCTCTCTAAAAGAGGGTGAAATAATCTATACAAGATGGTGTAGAATATATACTTGAATAAATCTAAATTGTGACGATATAGACCATGTATATAAAAAAGATCTAAGTAATCATTAAACATTTAATATGACACAGAAAATGCATGAAATGGTTAATCCGTGTCTATGGATACACTTCTATAAGAGACATAAATTTATAAGAATCAAATCAAGATAGTTCAATACCACAATAATCGAATGCAGCTAAAATATACTTGATATATCAAAAATCTAACGATATATGATGAAATATAAAAATATAAAATATAAATGAAATGAATTTAATATAGATGAAAATATTGTTAAAAAAGTAAAAATATAAAAATATAAAGTATCAATATGAGCCCAGTGGTATTTGACTGCGCCGGGCCCAGCGCAGTCAATCCACATAAATGGATAAACAAGTGATCCCGAATCCCTGTGCCGAGTACTAGTTCATGTCGGCAGTATATCGTTATCGTAATCTCCGCTGTGGAATGATAGATATAGTCTATCTTGCGAATCCTATGTATTTTATAGGTTGTTGCAATATAAATATCTCAAAGAGGCTCCGTAATGATAGATTGCTGTGATACGGGCCATAGTCTTTATAGTCGACAAATGTCTTTTAGATATAACTGTTATTGTAAACATATAGGATAAGTTGGAACAGTGGTGGTGGAAAGATCCACCCCTCACCCTTCTGAAGACGGTTCTCACGGACCGATGGGGTGCTGTCGTAGTGACCCGACACTGTTCCAACTTATCCTATATGTTTACAATAACAGTTATATCTAAAAGACATTTGTCGATTATAAAGACTATGGCCCGTATCACAGCAATCTATCATTACGGAGCCTCTTTGAGATATTTATATTGCAACAACCTATAAAATACATAGGATTCCCAAGATAGACTATATCTATCATTCCACAGCGGAGATTACGATAAAGATATACTGCCGACATGAACTAGTACTCGGCACAGGGATTCGGGATCACTTGTTTATCCATTTATGTGGATTGACTGCGCTGGGCCCGGCGCAGTCAAATACCACTGGGCTCATATTGATAATTTATATTTTTATATTTTTACTTTTTAATCAATATTTTCATCTATATTAAATTCATTTCATTTATATTTTATATTTTTATATTTCATCATATATCGTTAGATTTTTGATATATCAAGTATATTTTAGCTGCATTCGATTTTTGTGGTATTGAACTATCTTGATTTGATTCTTATAAATTTATGTCTCTTATAGAAGTGTATCCATAGACACGGATTAACCATTTCATGCATTTTCTGTGTCATATTAAATGTTTAATGATTACTTAGATCTTTTTTATATACATGGTCTATATCGTCACAATTTAGATTTATTCAAGAATATATTCTACACCATCTTGTATAGATTATTTCACCCTCTTCGAGAGAGCCTACTACTTCTTCCTAACCTTTGTTTTACTTGTGATTGATATCCTGCCTTTCCTCTCATCCTTTGCTTTGTCAGTCTGTGTTATCTGTGCCTGGTTGAATCACGTTCTGGACCAGATCCCTGAGGTCCCACAGAGTGTCCATTTGTCCTATACGCTGTGCTGGCTATAAGTCTCACCTGAGCGAGCTAAGCATTCCCTGTTGCATATCTCTGTGTCTCTTTGTCTGGTTACTCTGATCTTGGCTCTTGTATCTCTGACTTCTTCTTTTGGATCCTGATTCTGTACCACATTGTCCATTAGGTTTAACCCCGGCCTGTACGACCATCCCTTGGTGTTTTGTCTGTCATGTTTTTATTTTCTGTTCTACACCTCAGACTCAGGGGCAGCATAGCTAACAGTATGTCAGCTGGCACCAATGAAGCATAGGTATATCACTTGGCCCGAGTAAATCTTAGATATGGCAGGTGGCCCTAGCAAACCTTAGGTATGACAGTTGGCCCCATTTAAGCTTAGGTTTGTTTGAAGGCCCCACTAAAGGTTAGGTATGGCAGGTGACCTAATGAAGCGTCAGTATTTTAGGTGGCCCCTATGAAGCTTTGGTATGTCAGGTGACCCCCAATAGAGCTTAGGTATGCCAGGTGGTTCCAATAAAGCTTAGGTATGGCAAGGTGACCCTCAATGATGTTAAAGCTAATGTACCATCATGCTTTAACATGACCCACAGATAGATCGGCGTCAGTGCAGGAAAGCCGATGCCGCGGTAAATTTTTTGAACCGTGGCCCGGTTCCCTTGTATGGCGCCGTTCTAGCCGCAGGTACCGGGCTGGGACTGAAGGCGGGCCGGCCCGCCCCTGCTTAGTTATGTCAGATAGCCCCAGTAAAAGTTAGGTATGTCAGGTGGCCCCAATAGAACTTAGTTATGTCAGATGGCCCCAGTAAAAGTTAGGTATGTCAGGTGGCCCCAGTGGAACTTAGTTATGTCAGATGGCCCCAGTAGAGCTTAAGGACAACTCCGGCTCTGATTAAAAAAAAAACAGAACTGAAGCTCCAGTTAGTGTCTTCATTTTTTCTTCACTTCCTAGTTTGGGCTTTCCCATGTTGCACTCCTGTGATGTCTAACTGACTGTGTAGATGGCTTACATGTTGCTTAGCCAATCAGAGCTGAGCAACCTGAGTCATCTGACAAAGGGAGGCTGGCTTAACATGGCTTAGACCCGCCTCCCTCTTGATGTCACTGTCACAAAATGGCTGCCACAGAAAAGCCTGGGGTCAACAGTCATTAGGTAAGAATGAGTTTACTTCACTTCCTGGTGGGGGGTTGAGGGGGGAAAAGATAGGGAAGAGGGGCAGATAGGTGATTGAAGCATAATACAAAGTTATATAACTTGGTAATGTGTTTCAATTACAGGAAAAAAGCTTTTCACCGGCATTGTCCATTAAGTATGTCAGGTGGCCCCAATACACCAAAATTTGTCACCCAATGCCACTGATATTGTTGGGTTTGGTTGTGTTTAGTCTAAAGTAAATGGAGTAAAAGACCATATACAGACTATAAAGACTAAATCCATCCATAAGGGCCCAAATCCATGGGGTAATTATCAGCTCAATTGGCTGATGCTTGTTCTCCGGCTGATCATATAATTTTGAACTGTCAGTACCCATTGCTTATTAGATGCCCATCTCTCCATGTAATAACAGATGTGCAGCCAACAAATGATGGCAGCAAAAGGCCTTGGAATAGACTCTTTAAATGAGCGCCGACCTAGGAGATGGTTCCTCGTTAAAAGCAATGTTAATCAATTAGGCCATGTAATTGGGCCCCAACAAGGAGATCATGGTTGTCCTCAAGGCTAGGAAAACTTGATGTCCCCATTATTAGAGAAGACTCAAGTTTTTATGTTCTACCCATGGCCATCCTTCAGGATGGATACTGCTGGTACTTCAGGAACATCTGCTTATTAAATGAAAGGCCAACAATCAGATATGATAGAGATCGGAACTCCTTTACCAATGGTCTAATAGTAAAGAACACAAAGCATAATAATAATTTTTGTATAGCGCCAACAGATTCCATATAATATAATGGGGAGTCATTGTGGAAAAGCCAACAGATAATGAATAGCAGGAAGATAATTAAGATGACCCTTATATCTATTGAGCATCCATCTACATCACTCCTACATCTGTCTAGGATTCCTAAGTTGAAGCATTTCCATGGCGACCATACATACGTCCATACCATACATTACGTTCTCTGAATTCTTTAGCATCCACATTAAACATTTTAATTTAGAGCAAAATACGTTTTAGGAGAAGGAATGCTTCTAAGTGCATTGTAATAACCATATATCAATCTGGTCGGTGACTTCTTAATGGACATAATTTCCTCCATCTTTCCATTATGGCTCTTACACTGATGAGGACTTTATTTGGCTTTTCTAATAGGAAGTAAATAGTTACAAAACATCATCTTGGAAATACTCATAGGGCCCTTATGTAGGGTATAGAAGCTAATTGACCATTAACCCAATACACCATGCAGTCTCGAGAAGAGGGCAGACAGTAAACATGGCCACATTAAATACAATGTAATGTCATTTTAGGTCATTACCATGGTAACTGAGCTATGGCAGCCATAGACATTTTTGGAATTTCTGACTAATGATCCAAACCAGTGGAAACCAAAGAAAGCCAAACCATTCATCCCACTGAAGCTTTATCTCAATTTCAACATATTTTGTAAAGATCAATGTCTTCCCCTTCGAAAAGACCTAAAGGAGAAGTCTGGCGAGGAGGTGGGGATGAAGGGTAAAAAATTAATTACAGGCAAGGGGGGGGGGGATGAAAAAAAAGTACTATGCTTACCGCTCCCAGTGCCTGTGCTGCAGACCCCACCAGCTGTCATATTGACATAGTGACTAACTGGCTTAGTGGGGCACTCGTCAGCTGGGTCATGATGTAGCCAGCGTGGAGCTCAGAAGACATCCAGCGGAGTTCAGGAGCGGGACACGGCTATGCGCGAGCACTGGGAAAGTGGGCTATAACTTTTTTTTTTATATTCCCCCCATCCCCTGCCCTTAATGATTTTTTACTTCCTGGACGGACTTCTCCTTTAAGCTGCCCATACATTGGATATTTGCCAGCTAAACCCACTGATTTTGGCAGGACTGGCCAACCATATAATGTGTATGCCCCCAAGTCTCCCATGACTACCATAGTAACCTTTATGGGGGCATCAGGAGAGATAGCTGTTGGCTCTCAGCTATTTTATGGGTATGTCAACCTCTGAAGCTAAAGGACGCTGGTTGACCTCAGGGAGAACCTCTGAAGCTAAACCTGGTGTTCCTTGGCACTGGTCAACCAAAAAGTGGCTCTGCCGCTGCCCTGAATAGTTACAGGGACAAACATAAAATTTAAAGAAAATATTTCATTGACTGTACACATTACAGGAGAAGTCCAGTGAAAATTTTTATTTAAGTATTGTATTGCCCCCCAAAAGTTATACAAATCCCTAATATACACTTATTACGGGAAATGCTTATAAAGTGCTTTTTTTTCCCTGAACTTACTACTGCATCAAGTCTTCACTTCCTGGATAACATGGTGATGTCACTTCCTGGATAACATGGAGATGTCACGACCCGTCTCCCAGAGCTGTGCGGGCTGTGGCTGCTGGAGAGGATGATGGCAGGGGGATGCTCAGTGTCCCTCCAGTGCCCTGTGTCCCTCAGTGTCCCTCTGCCATCATCCTCTCCAGCAGCCACAGCCCGCACAGCTCTGGGAGTCGGGTCGTGACATCACCATGTTATCCAGGAAGTGAAGCCTTGATGCAGTAGTACGTGCAGGGAAAAAAAGCACTTTTTAAGCATTTCCCGCAATAAGTGTATATTGGGGATTTGTATAACTTTTGGGGGGTAATACAATACTTTAATAACAAATTTCACCGGTCTTCTCCTTTAAGTTTGCAGACCTGATGATTTTACCAAAACTGAATTGGCCAACCATCTAACATGTATGGTGGCCTCTTGATGACTGGGCTGAGCGGAGCATGCTTCTTCCAGTGGAAGACTGGATTGAGAGAGATAGCTGTTGCTCGAACAGACATTTAATTAACATTTATTTTACGTGAATGGCCAGCTTTACTCCCTGAAGCAAAGTCTTTGTTAGATATAACACTTCTTAGAGCAATAGATGACCCATGAGTGACAAATATTCCCCTTTAATTGAATCTAAAGTGGTCAAAAACTTTTGCAGACGTTAGTGCTTTATTTATGTCATCTCCAAACCCCCATCTTCCCTTCACATAGTAAGTGAAAAAAGAGAAAGAAGACAACTACTAACCAAATGGATGCAATCAATCTGGGATGGTAAGCTGGTGGAACAAGCTTCCAACCTAAAGCATAACTTTGATAAATACCTCATCACCAAGAGTCAATAAAGGCGAACTCCGAAGCCTTTAATACAATCACAGAATCATGAACACTTTATTGAGAACTTGAAGAACCAATGGTTGGCTTGCCAGGAATGGCATACAGTACATACCACAGAACAGGGGTCTCAGTTGATTTTTAGCCTATTACACGTAGTGGTGCATGGAGCAATAATCGGCCGAATCGGATTATCGTTCCGTGTAATAGTACCCTAAGGCTACCCCTAAAAGTAAGTCCGTCCCATGCAGGGGCGGATTAACTTTACCATAGGCCCCGGGCTGTTCACTAAGCCTGGGCCCCCCCACCCCACTGTAACTATGGCAGCACTAGCCTGGCGTTCCTAGTACAGGACAGATAATGTCATGATGTCCTGATTTGTGCAAAATTGCCATTAAAAAACTGTGATTTTTTTGCAAATCATGGCGGAAATGTAGCCAGGAGACAGTACATCACTGAAAGTATGTCTTTTTGGGTGGTCATGGGCCCCCCAGGAGCTCAGGCCCCGGGCTGCCGCCCGGAACGCCCCTGTTATAATCCACTACTGGTCCCATGCCCCCCGGTTCTCACCTAATCCCCTTGTGGACCTTCACAGCCGGCGCTGTTCTGTTGCACATACGCCCTGCTGGCCGCACTCTCCACCGTACACCCCACTGGCCGCACTCTCTGCCGTACGCCCCGCTGGCCGCACGCTCCACCGTAAGCCCCGCCAGCCGCACGCTCCAATAGGTCCCGCTACCCGCATGCTCCTAGTCCTCTTACACCTTGGACATTGGTGAGTGAGCCAGGGGCCAGGAGGGGAGAGCCGGGGGCTTGGTTAACTAATTGGTTGACTAATTTTGTTTTGTATTGAATTTAAAAGGCATGTGGTCCATCAAATGTTTTCTATGTACGGCCCATTTACCTAACTTGGAGGGTAGGGGTCCAGCCCTAGTTGGTTGTATCCCTTTTCTTCTTGGTAACTAGAACCTGTGTGGGCTTCTCATCTCCAGAGAAACTTAGGGTAGGGAGCACAAACATCAGACCCTTTTGTTCTGGATGGCGCAATCCAGCACCATAGTAGAGAAAGTGACTTTATGGGTCCCCTTTGTTCTATATAGACCACTGGACACTAGAAATTACAGAAGACTTCTCAATGCTTCTTAATTACATTTTCCTATAGGAGATGGTTACATATGCAGAAATAACCTTCCTCCATGCCGTAGGCTGACAGTAATTAGTCAGACCTGGAAATCACGCTTCATTGCTTTTGCATGGACTGATTTATCTCCGGGAAGAACGTCCTGACCACATAGCCATAATCCGCCGCAGTCCCCTGTCTTATATGATTAACATGTTGACACCCTGAATCCGATTCCCTTCACTTTAATGATACGTTACTGACAATACTCAATATATTTCACCGTCCCTGAATTGCAGAACCCTCATAATGATTTGCCTCTCGTATTAGAATGTGAAGACATCGAATTTCACCCCTGAATGATCTCTGTTTAGGCGAGGTTCACCCTGGCGTCTTTCTGAAGCACGTTCACTTCTATTTATCTCTCTTTTATGAATAATAAATAATCGAGACTGACTGGACAACTGGTGCATATTTATACAGTGAAACCTTGGATTATGAACATCATGCGTTCCGGGAACGTGCTTCTAGTCCAAATTTTCTTGTAATAAATAATTGAAACGCAGATGATTTGTTCCACAACCCAAAGATAAGGTGGGTAAGGTGTTCTGTAGCAATAGGGAACGCTGTATCAGTAAAGAAGGGGTTAATCAGTTAACTCTCCCTCTGCACACAGCTCCCTAGGTGGTTGCAAACCTGCGGGTGCTGGTACCTACTAGTGCTAGTGTTGACTGTGTGGAGCAGTTATGGTTGAAGGGGTTAGTTCAGGGGTCAGAGGGAAGCAGCGGTTATACATCATCTTGCGCCATGTGTACGCAAGGTGTCAGTGAAGCCCAGAGGAGGAGGGCGCTGCAGCCACACTCCCACTCAGTCCTCCTGCAGCTGGAAGAGAAGTTAGGCAGAGCTGCTCCCTTCCACAGGAGGATCTCTGAAATTCTACAGGGTCCCTGATGCAGATGGGCACTGAAGCAGAGGCAAAAGGCGTCCAATCACTGGCAGAGTTGATCAGGTAGCAGTGGGTTAAAATTAGAGGGCTTTCTACCCAGTACAGTATGAGGATCCAGACACAGGGTGGGCTTGTCTACATCTTACTAACATACTAAATCTTCCTGTTTACCGAATTTTTTAAAAATGTTAGCTTGTCTTGCTAAACGCTCTTAGACCTTGTACTGCAAGTTACTTGTAATGCAAGTCTCTTTGCATCCCCCCTTTACCCCCTTAGTCCATGGCCCCTTTTCAGTCCTCCCTTTAGTCCATGGCCCCGTGTAGTCACCCTTTAGTCCATGACCCCTGTGTAGTCACCCCCTTAGTCCATGGCCCCTTTTCAGTCCTCCCCTTAGTCCATGGCCCCTGTGTAGTCACCCCTTAGTCCATGGCCCCTGTGTAGTCACCCCTTAGTCCATGGCCCATTGTGCAGCTCCCCTAAAGTAGATAAATAGAAAAAAGTAAAAAAAAAAAAACCTCACCTCTCACACAAACCCCATTGCTTTGGCTCTCCTGGCAATTGCTCTCCTCTTCTGTCCTCTGGCAGGGTGTGTTACAGACGCTGCCTACGCCGGAAGGCACACACACAATTGAATAGTGCACTCACAAGTGCCCCAGATTCCGGCCCTGCAGCTGCACACCACTTGGAGGCCCACCAGAGGATGTTAACCAGAGGATGTGCAATTGCAGTGGGATCAGATGTGGGCACTTAGGGGCTGCCGTGCCCCCCCCACCCCCCAAAAGCCTAGGGTCCTGGGTGGCCTCACAAAGAGCCCTCTGTGTATTCCCCCCTATAGTCCATTCCCCCTGTGTAGACAACCCTTAGTCCATGGCCCCTGTGTAATCACAGCCTTAGTCTATGGTTCCCTGTGTAGTCATCTTCTTAGTCCATAGCCCACTCTGTAGTCATCCCCTTAGTCTATGTCCCTTCTAAGTCTCCACTTTAGTCCATGGCCCCCAGTGTAGTCACCCTTTAGTCAATGGCACTCCGTGTAGTCACCCCTTAGTCCTTGGCCCCTTTTAAGTCCCCCTTTAGTCCATGGCCCCCTGTGTAGTCACCCCTTAGTCTATGGCCCCCTGTGTAGTCACCCCTTAGTCTATGGCCCCCTGTGTAGTCACCCCTTAGTCCATTGCCCCCTGTGTAGTCACCCCTTATTCTATGGCCCCCTGTGTAGTCGCCCCTTAGTCCATGGCCCCCTGTGTAGTCACCCCTTAGTCCTTGTCCCCTTTTAAGTCCCCCCTTTAGTCCATGGCCTCCTGTGTAGTCACCCCTTAGTCCATGGCCCCCTGTGTAGTCACCCCTTAGTCCATGGCCCCCTGTGTAGTCACCCCTTAGTCTATGGCCCCCTGTGTAGTCACCCCTTAGTCTATGGCCCCCTGTGTAGTAACCCCTTAATCTATGGCCCCCTGTGTAGTCACCCCTTAGTCCTTGTCCCCTTTTAAGTCCCCCCTTTAGTCTATGGCCCCCTGTGTAGTCACCCCTTAGTCTATGGCCCCCTGTGTAGTCACCCCTTAGTCTATGGCCCCCCACACAAGGCATAAAGCATCCAAGATTCTGGGGACAGCTCTACAGCTCTACATTACTCATCAGAGGATGTGCAACTGCATTGAGATCATATGTGGCCGGTTCGGATGGCAATGGGCCCCCCAGAAGCTTCGGGCCCCAGGTGGCCTCCTGAACCACCCACATTATAATTCGCCACTAGAATCCAGTAGGTGGTCCTATCATTGAGTGACACTGCTGACTGGACTCCTTAGAATAGAAAGAGCAAGGATTTTTATCCATAAAGTATAACTTCTACTAAATTTGCTCAGCTCCTCCTGCTCTATAACATGATACCAAAAATTACCTTGGTTATTATTTTTTTTTTTTTTCAATAAAGAACTAATCACAACTCATCAATGTTGTCTGGGGTTGTATCTGTGATTAAAAGCAGCATAGCAATGGTTAAAACAATGCAGTCATAGAACTAGACCTGGTCTAATAACCATAATGGATATCATTGTAAGCTCCCAATAATTTCCATAATAAGCAGCCATTCCGAAATGGCTTTTAGGCAAGTGACTGTCGCTCATCTGTCCTGTTGTGACTAGGATAAGCGACTAATACCAGACTAATTTTAAAGTGACACTGTCACCCCCATATATCATTTTTCAATCATCATAGACATTTACAAGCCTCAATTAGCCCTCTGCATACCTTATTTTTTTTTTTTTTTCCTCACGCTGGTTGATGAGAAATTGTTACTTTGATGAGGCGCTTCTAGCGCCACTGGGCGGGGCTTAGTCCCTGAAGCGCCACATAGCCCCGCCCATTACAGCGCCGTTGACCCCGCCCCCTTGGGCTCTGTGTTTGAGGCCTCCCTGACGTGCGCGTCCACATAGCAGCGAGGCGCAGACATAGAGCGCAGGCGCACTGCGGCGGTCCTTTTCGGCGCATGCGCAGTGCGCGGCGGACGCCGCGGTGCGCCTGCGCTCTATGTCTGCGCCTCGCTGCTGGCTGTGAGGAGGGTTTCACAGCCGCAGCGAGGCATCCGGAGAGTCCCACGCAACAAGGGACGGTGCGGACGGTGTAATCGGCGGGCTGTGCGATCGCACGCACAGCCCGGCTGTGGGTGACCCGGCGGCCACCTTCTGCGCCTGCGCGCCACATGACAATCCCGCACGCGGAAGACGGCGGGAGATGTGGACGCGCACGTCAGGGAGGCCTCAAACACAGAGCCCAAGGGGGCAGGGTCAACGGCGCTGTAATGGGCGGGGCTATGTGGCGCTTCAGGGACTAAGCCCCGCCCAGTGGCGCTAGAAGCGCCTCATCAAAGTAACAATTTCTCATCAACCAGCGTGAGGAAAAAAAAAAAAAAAAAAGGTATGCAGAGGGCTAATTGAGGCTTGTAAATGTCTATGATGATTGAAAAATGATATATGGGGGTGACAGTGTCACTTTAAGGAAATTAGGTAGTATGTAATAATAGAAACAGCGGAGTGAGTGCCCAATGGATATTACTAACAATGACCGTCTTATAGGGAGCTAAACGGATGAAAAGGGAAGACGAGCCCCCTATGGTGTACTAGGGAAGTAATCGCACTAAGGGGGCTGTAGACATAAGAAAGGAATGGTATGTGGCTATAGATTAGAAATGTAATAATGTTTATTAAGTAATTCATTAAGACTTGTATAAGTTAAAATGTAAGTCTCTACTAGGTATTAACATGGTATGGCTATGCACACATATAGTGGGAGATTTATTAAATATGGTGTAAAGTAAAACTGGCTCAGTTGCCCCTAGCAACCAATCAGATTCCACCTTTCATGTTCCAAAGCGTCTGTGAGGAATGAAAGGTGGAATCTGATTGGTTGCTAGGGGCAACTGAGCCAGTTTCACTTTACACCATGTTTGATAAATCTCCCTCATAGTATTTTGATCAGGATTTTCAGCCAGTTTTCTCTGTCATGGTTCTCCTCATGGTTGTGGCCAAAAATACTGACTGAATACTAAAAAACAGAGCAAAATACTCCACATGACTATATCCTCGGTGAATAACCTGATCAACATTTATTTTTATGTGGTTTCAATTTTATATTACACCTGTATATAACACTGTGTGTACGTGATGGAGAAGAAGAGTGGAGTCAGTACTAAGGGTGAGATAGGGCTGGCCCCTTGTTCCCATTCGGCCCTGTAATATATTCACATTTGGATGTTCTGCAGAATATCAACTATTCTTAACCAATCAGCATCTGTATTATGCATGCTGGGGTCATACAAAGATATCCCAGAAGGTGGCTTTTAGAATTATAATATAGTTAGACATAGAATGCATAAACAAGACACACTGGCCTACTGTACTGTATGCAATGAAGTAATTAAAGGGGTACACCAGATTTTTTTTTTATTATTATTAAAATCGACTGGTGTTAGATTTGCAAATTTCATCTATTTTAAAGTGACTCTGTACCCACAATCTGATCCCCCACAAACCACTTGTACCTTCGGATAGCTGCTTTTAATCCAAGATCTGTCCTGGGGTCCGTTCGGCAGGTGATGCAGTTATTGTCCTAAAAAAATACTTTTAAACTTGAAGCCCTGTGCCAAACGGGAGTATCTGTGCCCTTACTTTGCACCACCGAGGGACAAAGGTACCCCACCCTCTTCATCATTAGGAATGCCACTGGAACATTTTCAATATGCTGAACATTGCACAAGTGCTTAATGATCCAGCCCATGTGCCGGGCTGTCACAGGTGGGGAATAGGAGGGAATCTGCCTGGAGCATTCCTAATGATGAGGAGGGTGGGGTGGAGGGACGGAGGGGTGGTGCAAAGTTAGGGCACAGATACTCCCGTTTGACACGGGCTGCAAGTTTAAAAGTTGTTTTTTAGGACAATAACTGCATCACCTGCTGAACGGACCCCAGGACAGATCTTGGATTAAAAGCAGCTATCTGTCCCTACCTACTAGCCTCAGAAGCCCTAAACGGCAATGGACAACTGGGACGCCGTAGTCAGTAGACCGGCCGCACCCTCCAGAGGTGCTGGGAGCCATCCGGCTCCTGACAGGTGTATTCCTTCCCCCTTACACTTAAACGCCGCGGTCGCTGCAGCGTGTCATTAACTGTGAGGTGCCGGCTGCTGATTGCAGCCGGCCCACACCTGCTATGAAGCACGCTTCACTCCGGAGCACGCTTCATAGCTCAGGACGTACCGGTACGTCCAGGGTCGTCTGGGGACAGACTTCCAGGACATACCGGTACGTCCTAGGTCGCCTAGGGGTTAAAATCACCTGTACTATTGATTTCTGCAAAAAAAAAAAAAAAAAAAAAATTAAAAAAAACCACAGTGACACTTTAAATCAACTGGTGTCAGAAAGTTATAAATTGCTTCTATTTAAAAATCTCCAGTCTTCCATTACTTCCAGCTGCTGTATGTCCTGCAGTAAGTAGTGTATTGTTTCGAGTCTGACACAGTGCTCTCTGCTCCCACCTCTGTCCATGTCAGGAACTGTCCAGAGCAGTAGAGGTTTTCTATAGGGATTTGTTACTGCTCTGGACAGTTCCTGACATGGACAGAGGTGGGAGCAGAGAGCACTGTGTCAGATTCGAAACAATACACTACTTACTGCAGGACATACAGCAGCTGATAAGTAATGGAAGACTGGAGATTTTTAAATAGAAGCAATTTATAACTTTCTGACACCAGTTGATTTAAAGCAGGCATGTCCAAAGTCCGGCCGGAGGGCCATTTGCGGCCCGCGTTCCGAACTTTTACGGCCCCCCAGGTATCCAGCTTGCTATTATCTGCCTGTGTTATAAAGCATATAGCATGTAGCATGTAAAATGGTCGGCCCTCGCACATGTTCACTTCATCAAATTTGGCACTCTTCGAAAAAAGTTTGGACATGCCTGATTTAAAGTGTCACTGTCGTTTTTTTTTTGTTTGTTTGTTTTGTTTGTTTGTTTGTTGTTTTGCAGAAATCAATAGTACAGGTGATTTTAACCCCTAGGCGACCTAGGACCTACCGGTATGTCCTTGAAGTCTGTCCCCAGACGACCCTGGAAGTACCGGTACGTCCTGAGCTATGAAGCGCGCTCCGGAGTGGAGCGCGCTTCATAGCAGGTGGGGGCCGGCACCTCACCGTTAATGACACGCTGCAGCGATCATGCTGCAGCGTGACATTAACTCCTTAAACGCTGCGATCGCGGCCGCGGCGTTTAAGTGTAAGTGACAGGGGGAGTCCCCTGTCACTTACCGATCGTGACCCCCGCAGTATGACTGCAGGGGTCCCGATCAGTAAAACGGACCGCCGGAGGTCTCTCACCTGCCTCCGTGCGGTCAGATCGGCGCTCTGTGAGCACAGGCAGGCTCAATGAGCAGAGCGCCTATGGCATAGCAATGATCAGTGTAAAAATCCAAGTACTCTATGTACAAGTCCCCCAAAGGGACTTCAAATGTGTAAAAAAAAAAAAGATAAAAACACTAACACACTACCCCAAACCCCTCCCCCAATAAAAGTCTAAATCACCCCCATTTCCCATTATATAAATAAAACATATACAAATAAATAAATAAATAAACATATAATATACCGTAGCGTGCGTAATTGTCCGATCTATTAAAGTATAACAAGCGTCATTGCGTACGGAGAACGGCGTACACGAAAAGAGGGAAAAAAGTGCGCGGATTACCCATTTTATGTTACATTATATATATAAAAAAATTCATAAAAAGTGATCAAAACGCCTGATCTTCACAAATATGGTATTAATAAAAACTAGATATCATGGCGGAAAAAATTACACCTCATACAGCCCCGTAGGTGAAAAAATAAAACTGTTATAAGCGTCACAATAGGCCTATTTTATTAATATTTAATTGCCAAAAAAAAGGATTTCATTAAAAAAATATATATAACATTAGAGAATCTGTGTAACCTGCATATGGTTGTGTTCGGACTGACCTATAGAGTAATAGTATAATGTCGCTGTTACCATATAGTGCATTACGTAGACACAGGAACCCCCCAAACGTTACCATATTGCATTCTTTTTTACAATTTCACCTATTTATATCTTCATAAATAATATATTTGGGATTCCCTCATACATGTTATGGTAAAATGAAAGACGCCATTACACAGTACAACTATTCCTGTAAAAAACAAGCACTTACATGGCCTTGTAGATAGAAAACTGAAAGTGCTAGAGCTCTGAGAAGGGGAGGAGGGAAAAACGAAAGCGCAAAGATCACAATTTGCGCGGTCCACGGGTCATTTTGGGCCTGGTCCTCAAAGGGTTAAGAAACTTTGTACTTGGGTTTATCAGGCAAATATGCCATTAAGTCAAAAGACTCCCTTCCCCCCCCCCCTCTCTCCTTCACTGCTCATTATCAGGAAATCTCGACTCTTTTACATCAGTCGGGCCCTCTCTAACCTATGGAGAGGGGAGGAGGGAGATTAGTCGTCAGCTGAGCGCAGAGAACAAAGGATTAGACAGTGGGAACTGAGTGAAAGCCAGTATTCAGAGGTCAGAGAGGTCAGTGCTGACTTCAGAGGAGATAGCCCGGTAATGTAGCTGTAAATGAACTCTTTGTTGCAGTGTTGGACTGGACCTTGGGCCCACCAGGGGAAATCATTCTTGGGGCCCACCCTTAAGCCACCAAGCTACTTATGTATGATGGACCTTGGGAGGAGGAGCATGAGGCGGAAGTAGGTGCCGTCTCCCCTGTTGGACCTCTGATCCACGTGTGAGCTCCATGGCCTGTGGTCAGGACCCCGCTACTTACTGGGCTCCTTGGTGCCTCTGATGGATGGTGTCGGGAGGCGAGCTTGGTGGACTCCTGGCCGGATGTTTCCGAGTCTGTGAGAGAGGCCCGGTCCGGCGCTTGCTGTGAGACTGCCAGCTGCTACTGTGACGCCGTGGCATATTGCTGGCTGTGGGCGGGTTGGTGAGAGCGACCTGGCTGGTCTGGGCGGGGTAGGAGGACGCAGCGCCTGTGAGAGAGGCTCGGTCCGCGACCCAGGCTGCACGGTGGGGGATTGTAGCCGCCTCCAGCGGAGTGGGAAGCCGCGACAGCAGCTGTACCGAGGAACAAGAGGTCGGACCTGCAGCCTGGACAGTTTGGTGCCTGAAGCTGGGAAGAGGATGTAAGGTGCTGAAAACTGATTGGAAGTAACCTGTGTTACCTGTTTTTGTCACTTCCCTAAGCCCCACCTGAGTGCCTGTGCCTTTGGGGGTAGTAGTCCGCAGGTTAGAGCTGCCTTTTTTTTCTCTGCGCCCTTCCCTGGTTCCGGTTTGTGGCCCATTACATGAAGTAATGGTGGCTTCCCCTAAAAAGTTAAGGTTCATTTTGGGAGCATTCATTGTGGTGGCATAACCTGTAGATTCTCTTCCCAGACTTTATTTGATTCATTGCCAGAGGTGGTGTGTTGAATACGGCCGCTGCTACTGTAGATCCTCTGCATGTATTAACCTGGGAGTGGGTCACTAAGGACTCCAGAGTGTCCCTGTCGCATGAAATTATTTGACCAGACTCCAATAAGGTTACTAAGCTGCGCCCTCAGGGTACACTATCTTGTCTGTGTGCTACTAATCTCCGGTCTGTGCATTACAGGGGCTATGGAACTGTACTTTTGGCTACTAAATTGCATCTCCTGTATGAACTAACCTGTCTGAGTACAACTTGGTCATTGAACTGTATACTCTGTGTGAACTAACACCATACTTATCTATGGTAACATTAATAAGGGTCCATTAACACGGTGTGGCAGTATGGGGCTGCAAACGATTGCTAATCAGCAGGGCAGGAATATATAGAGATGTGCGGCCTACAGCAATGATTTTTACAGCCGCACAAAAGATCAAATCAGACTATCGGCCATTTGCTTGTCAGCTGGTCTCTGACACTTTTTTTTTTCCCCCTCTCTTTATTAAATTTTCCATAGTACAAAATCATGTTAAAACCTCAATGATCCACATCCTACCCCATACAATCTCCATCAGATAAATATACCCGGTCTAGTTCATTACCATCCATTATAAACCATAGCCAAACAGCATTATGGTCCGGAGGGGATTTCACCAGAGGGCTCAATCCATCCCTTTACCAGGTACTATCTAAAATCTTCCCCTTACCAACAGTATATCCCAGTTTACTAACACCACCACTATATCTTACCACTATACTAACCGCAGAATCCAGACACCGTCTGGAGAGCACAGCAAACTAACTTAATTGAAAAATTATAAAGGTCTCTGACACTTTTACATGGGGCTTCCTGGGAGCGCTTGTTACCGATAATTGGCCGGTGTAATTGGCTATAAGACAATTTCCTTTGCATGATAACGCTGTATACTTAGATACAAAAATCACACAGCTACCAATAACACCAGTATATAAAGAGCAAATATCCCCACACACATTACCACCATACTGTTACTGACCAGATCCTGTATACTGAGACTGATTTTACCAATAATACCAGTATATAGGAGGGAAATATTATCACCATACATATTACCGCCATACTGTTACTGACCAAATCCTGTATACCAATATTACCAATAATACGAGTATACAAGGGGGAAATATTACCGCCACACCACAACCAATACCATCACTATATTGTTACTGACCAAATCCAGTATACTAAGACCAATAAAACACAGTACCGGATTACAAGCAACAAATATTACCACCACATACTGACTAATACCACCACATACTGACTAACACCACCACATTACTGACTAACACCAACACATTACTGACTAACACCACCACTGCTACTGAATAAGATTCAATGTACACAGATCACCATCACCTCATCCAGTCATATAGAGGTAGACGCAGCTCTACACAGGTTCTATACACCATATACAGTACATTACAGTGCAAATATATCAGGTGACTCACAGGGGACGTCTTTTCTGATCAGAGTTCTTCCCTTTTCATCTTCTTCTGCCCTGGGCCATTATGAGAACTTCTATGAGCCACGAATCCACAGAATCTGCCAGAGAAACATATTAGGCTCCTCACTATGTCACCATCCTCATCTCTCTACAAACTGCACTTCTGTATTGGCCCCTGGACGCCCTCACTCTATATATATATCTATATATATCCCTTACAGTATATGGTCCCCCCTGTGTTGCCCCCTTATAAATGGCACCCCATATTGTCTATCCCCCATATAGGTACCCCCCTTATGCTGTCCATCCCCATATATATAGCCCCCTCAAGTTGTCCTTCTTCAATATAGATATCCCCCTTATGTTGTCCATTCACCCTATATAGCCCCCCATGTTGTCTATTCCTCCGTAATAGCCCCCTTATGTTGTCCATTGCCCCATATAGCCCCCTCATGTTGTCTATCCCCCCATAGCCCCCTCATGTTGTCCATCCCCCCCTATAGCCCCCTCATGTTGTCCATCCCCCCTATAGCCCCCTCATGTTGTCCATCCCCCCATAGCCCCCTCATGTTGTCCATCCCCCCTATAGCCCCCTATTGTTGTCCATCCCCCTATAGCCCCCTCATGTTGTCCATCCCCCCCATAGCCCCCTCATGTTGTCCATCCCCCCCTATAGCCCCCTCATGTTGTCCATCCCCCCATAGCCCCGTCATGTTGTCCATCCCCCCCATAGCCCCCTCATGTTGTCCATCCCCCATAGCCCCCTCATGTTGTCCATCCCCCCTATAGCCCCCTCATGTTGTCCATCTCCCCCCTATAGCCCCCTCATGTTGTCCATCTCCCCCCTATAGTCCCCTCATGTTGTCCATCTCCCCCCTATAGCCCCCTCATGTTGTCCATCTCCCCCCTATAGTCCCCTCATGTTGTCCATCTCCCCCCTATAGTCCCCTCATGTTGTCCATCTCCCCCCTATAGTCCCCTCATGTTGTCCATCTCCCCCCTATAGCCCCCTCATGTTGTCCATCTCCCCCCATAGCCCCCTAATGTTTTCCATCCCCCCCATAGCCCCCTAATGTTGTCCATCTCCCCCCTATAGCCCCCTCATGTTGTCCATCCCCCCTATAGCCCCCTCATGTTGTCCATCTCCCCCCTATAGCCCCCTCATGTTGTCCATCCCCCCTATAGCCCCCTCATGTTGTCCATCTCTTTCCCCCCCTCATGTTGTCCATCTCTCCCCCCATGTTGTCCATCTCCCCCCCATGTTGTCCATCTCTCCCCCCCCTCATGTTGTCCATCTCTCCCCCCCCCTCATGTTGTCCATCTCCCCCCTTCATGTTGTCCATCTCCCCCCTCATGTTGTCCATCTCTCCCCCTCATGTTGTCCATCTCCACCCCTCATGTTGTCCATCTCTCCCCCCCCCCCCTCATGTTGTCCATCTCTCCCCCCCCCCCCCCATGTTGTCCATCTCCCCCCTATGATAAAAAAAAAACAAAAAACAAAACACAACTCACCTGTCAACACGCTCCCCCGTCATGGGTCTCTTCTCCTCTGTTCCCCGACAGATGAGCAGCTCCTGGTCCTGGACAGCGCCATCAACACTGAGCTCTGTGCGCGCCGCAGCGGCTGGGACATCCCGTATGCGCTACGTGAACCGGAAGTCCTAGCTGCCGCACCGCGCACAGAGCTCAGTGCTGCCGGGACCAGCAGCTGCTCATCTGTCGGGGCGGCGGCAGCACGCTTGTGATCACAAGGAAGGGAAGGTGCGGGCCAGCAATCGACGGCTGAGTGGGCCCCCCAGGAGCACGGGGGCCCCCGCTGCGGGGAGACCGTGTTCCCTGACTGGGGGGCCGGGCCTACTCCTGCTCGGGGCCCACCGGTGGCCCAGTCTGACCCTGCTTTGTTGTCCTGTTTTGGTGCCTCATTTCCCTTCACCCCTCCCCTCTCCATAGAGAACAATGAAAACAGGGGGGAGAGCTTCAAACTGCATTTTCATGATAAAAATACATTTTTAGACTAATAAACCCAATTACAAAGTTTCTTAAAATTGCCTGTACTATTGATTTCTGCAAAAAAAATTAAACAGTGACACTTTAAGGCTATGTTCACACGTCGTATGAGACCGGCCGTTCCGTGACCCCGGTCGGGTCACGGAACTGCCGGTCTCTGGCCGGATGATCTTTCCGGCCGCAGAGCTCTGATGCGGGCGTATCAGCACACGCCTGCATCAGAGCTTCCTATAGCACACAGTGAAGCAAGCAGCCGGAGCCGCTCGCTTCACTGTGTGAACTGACGGCTTTCTGCGGCCAGAATTCACTGAATTCCGGCCGCAGAAAACTGACATGTCAGTTATTTGTGGCGCCGCATGGGATCCTGGCCGGAGCGTATACGATGTGTATACGCTCTGGCCGGGATCTCATTGAAAGTAAGGCATTGTTCCACCGCGCCAAAAGCACGGCTGTTGTTGCCATCGGCAACAACAGCCGTACTTTTACGTAGTGTGAACATAGCCTAAAACATTTTTCTTTTCATCAGCGTTCCCTTTTAGGCTTTGTAACCCATATACCTTTCCCTTAATAATCTGAAGGGTCACAATCCCACCTTACAGACCAGTAAGACAGACGCTGTACACAGAAACAGGGGGCGTCTGATATTAGTTTGAGGTCATTACAAACAACATCAGAAAATATTATTTCCTGCCGTCATTCTTCTCCGTTTCGATAAACACACAGTGTTCTCCTTGGTTATCCTCCTATCATCCGGTTATTATAAAAGCTACTGCGACGTGTCCTTGCATTCTGGAAGGAGAATGTGTGCGATTTCTGTAGATTCACAAAGGCGTGTGTCCACTCACATTGACCTTCTGAAGGTGAATGCTAATCATGTATCCCATCAAAAGGCTTCCACATTGTGTGTAAATTCAATAGAAGTCAACGAGTCAGCTCATGTCATGCAAATACAACTGGCAATGTGTGCTTACCAGCATCACGCCTCTTAAAACCCAACTGTGTATACCTCTACCTGCATATGATAAATGATGGGGGTGGTCCAGGAAGCTGAGATATGGGGGTTATTTGTTAGGGTCCCAATACTTCTGTTTGCGTAGACTTTATTTTTTTATTTATTTATTGGCGGCTACTTGAATGACTGGTCGCCCATGGACGGGTGATTGCTAGGTCCTGTATACAGCCTTAGGCCTAGTCAGTTTACAGTTAACCTCAGCTACAAGCAACTAAAGACCTGTGTGCTAAAGATCCTAAGGGCCCTATACACAGAGCGATAATCGGCTGAATCAGCCCGATCTGACCGACTATCGCTCAGTGTAATAGAGACAACGATCAACTAATGAAACGATCATTTGATTGTTGCTTTAGGCCCAAACCTAAAATCATGGTCCACCGTTCACACATTGCTACGTGCAATAGCGATGCGCGTCCGACGGCTGATGATTCTGCAAACAGTAGACATTATCTATCCATGCTCCAGGGCTCCTCTTGCGGTCTGCTTCTTCCCGGATCTCGAACGCTGCAGCTTCAGAGCGGCCTGATTGAGCTGACAGGCTGCTCAGCCAATCACTGGCTGCGGCGGTCCTGGCCAGTGATCGGTTAAGCGTCCTGTCAGCTCAAACAGGACACTCTGAAGCTGCAGCGCTCGAGACCCGGGAAGATGCAGGCCGCAAAAGGAGCCCTGGAGAATGAATGGGTAATGTCCATACCTCCCAACTTTTGCGCAGAGGAAAGAGGGACAGTCACGGCAATGTGCCACGCCCCCCCTGTAGCCACGCCCCTCATAACTGCATCACCTGTTACCATTACATAAGAAACAAATATTATCACCAGATCTTCACCACATAGTGACTTATCCCCCCCCTTATACCATTACTACATAACATCCACTGTACACAGAGCAGTACTCTCCCTCAGCAGTGACCATATAGCAGTAGATGAGGCTGTACACAGAGCAGTACTCTCCCTCAGCAGTCACCATATAGCGGTAGATGAGGCTGTACACAGAGCAGTACTCTCCCTCAGCAGTCACCATATAGCGGTAGATGAGGCTGTGCACAGAGCAGTACTCTCCCTCAGCACTGACCATTTAGCGGTAGATGAGGCTGTACACCTGCAGACCTTATAGGTGATTGTATTGCAGGTATTCGGTGACTCACAGGGGACTAAGGGACACAGTATGTCCCTTAGTATGCCCTTATGTTGTATGCCTCTTAGTACCCTCTTAGTATGCCCCTTAGTACCCTCTTAGTATGCCCCTTAGTAATCTCTTAGTATGCCCCTTAGTATCCTCTTAGTACCCCCTCAGTATGCCCTTTAGTACCCCCATTTTTACCATCTTAGTAACCCCTTAGTATGCCCTTTAGTACCCTCTTAGTATGCCCCTTAGTACATTCTTATTGCCCCCTTAGTATGCCCCTTAGTACCCCCTTAGTACCTTCTTAGTACCCCCCTTAGTATGCCCTTTAGTACCCCCTTAGTGTGCCTCTTAGTACCCCCTTAGTATGCCCTTTAGTACCCCCTTAGTATGCCTCTTAGTACCGCCTTAGTATGCCCTTTAGTACCTCCTTAGTATGCCCCTTAGTACCTTCTTATTGCCCCCTTAGTATGCCCCTTAGCACCTTCTTAGTACCCCCCTTAGTACCCCCTTAGTATGCCCCTTCGTACCCCCTTAGTATCTTCTTAGTATGTCCCTTAGTACCCCCTTACTATGCCCCTTAGTACCTTCTTAGTTTGTCCCTTCGTACCGCCTTAGTATCTTCTTAGTATGCCCCTTAGTACCCCCTTAGTATGCCCCTTAGTACCTTCTTAGTACCCCCTTAGTATGCCCTTTAGTACCCCCTTAGTATGCCCCTTCGTACCCCCTTAGTACCTTCTTAGTATGCCACTTAGTACCCCCTTAGTACCTTCTTAGTACCCCCTTAGTATGCCCTTTAGTACCCCCTTAGTATTCCCCTTTGTACCTTCTTATTGCCCCCTTAGTATGCCCCTTAGCTCCTTCTTAGTACCCCCTTAGTATGCCCTTTAGTACCCCCTTAGTATGCCCCTTCGTACCCCCTTAGTACCTTCTTAGTATGCCACTTAGTACCCCCTTAGTACCTTCTTAGTACCCCCTTAGTATGCCCTTTAGTACCCCCTTAGTATGCCCCTTTGTACCTTCTTATTGCCCCCTTAGTATGCCCCTTAGCTCCTTCTTAGTACCCCCTTAGTATGCCCCTTAGTACCTTCTTAGTATGCCCTTTAGTACCCCCTTAGTACCCCCTTATTTGCCTCTCTCAATCTCGTGGAGCTTCTGGTGCAGGCTTGCATAGTTGCCAACAGTATGACCTGGTAAGCCCCGCCCCCCCCCCCATCGCAGTAAGCCCCGCACCCGGTGCACATCGCGGGGCTAACAAACCAGCAGAGTACACAGGGCCAGAGGGGGAGAGACGCCATGGACAACTAGAAATATGGTAAGAGACTGACCCATTATACTTACCATATTTCCTGTTGTCCATGGCATCTCTCCTCCTCTGGCCCTGTGTACTCTGCTGGTTAGCCCCGCGGTGGGTGCCGGTGCCGGGGCTTACCGTGACAGGGGCGGGGCTTACCGGGTCATACCTGTCGGCAATGGGCTTCCTCTTCCAGCTCCACGGCGCCCGCACTCTTCTCACATCATCTGTGCTAATCAGGAGAGGAGTTCGGGCGCCGCCGGGCTGGAAGAGGAAGCCTGCACCAGAAGCCTGTGCATCACCTCCTCAGCGTCAGGAGCGGCATACGCCCGGCCACTAGGTGTCGCTGTGAGCGCTCATTAGGAGCGCTCACAGTGTAAGGGCTGCAGCTGCCGTTACGAATGCCGGGGCCGGGGTGGGGGACAGTGGGACACATGGGGGCCGTTCCGGGACAGCGGGACCCCAAAACCGGGACTGTCCCGCTGGATCCGGGACGGTTGGGAGGTATGTATAATGTCTACTTTTTAAGCAAGGTCTGCAAGTACATCAGTAACAATGTCTGTGCAGCCCTTGCTAAATGATTATTGGGCTGTGTAATAGGCCCAGCAGATCGGCGCTCATTTACAGTATTGATCGGGCCGCCACCGGCCCATGTAATAGGTCCCTAACATCCTGCTCAAGTGACTACCCTCACCTAATACAGGTGAAGAACACAATGATTATGGTACTGTGTCTATTACCCAAGATTGCCTTCAGTCCATGCTGAGAAGACAATTCAATTCTAAAGAACCTGTTTCTGTTCCGACAGAAGGGAAAATTGGCAAGACAGGAGAGGAAAAGTTGTACAGGGACTCTCATGCAACACTTGACTCTTCGTTGGCTTCTACTCGTAGTACCTAGCAGCTCAGGGAGCTGAGATATGAGGGTTGTATAATGGGGTATTTATACTGTTCCTGTCTAGAAGGTTTATTTTCACATAGAGCCCACTTTAATGGATGGTCATCCGCGGACAGGCCGGAGCTGGAATCACTTCGACAAAGAGGCTCTTCATTCTGGTCCATAAAGGCACATTCTAAGTGTCTCTCATACATCCATTTTACCTATGGATGTACAATGGATGTCATGAAACAATACATAGTAACATAGTTAATAAGGTTGAAAGAAGAAAAGAGTCCATAATGTTCAACCTAGGAAAACCCTACTGTGTTGATCCAGAGTAAGGCAAAAACCCAGGCCTGGACTGGCCATGGGGCATCTCTGGCAAATGACAGAGGGGCCGACCCCCTGCGGGTCAGTCCCGACCCCCTACATGGCCCCCGGACCCCATGTGATGTCGGCACCTTCTGCACAGTAGCTATGAGCACTCGTAACGAGCGCTCATAGTTACCGTTCAGCAGCACTGACAGAGAGGGAGGCCTTGGCTCCCTCCCTGTCAGTCACTCTTGTGGCTGCAGCGGTCACAAGAGGCGGCTCTGTCCTCTCTCTGGTTTCGGCGCTCGAATGATGACACTGGAGCGCCGGTGCCAGGACAGGGGAGAGCGGCCTCTTGTGACCACTGCAGTGTGGCCACAAGAGCGAAGAGAAGAGGAGACGCCGGACCCATGTGAGTATAAGTGTTTGTTTTTTTATGTTATATGCTATATGGGAGGGGAGCACAGGGGGGCTATATACTACTACTGGGGAGCACAGGGGGGCTATATACTACAGGGAGAGTGCACAGGGGGGCTATATACTACTAAGGAGCACAGGGGGGCTATATACTACTAAGGGAGTACACAGGGGGGCTAAATGGAAGGGAGAGCACAAAGCGGGGGTCTATAGACTACTGGGGAAGCACACAGAGGGGCTATATACTACTGGGGGAGCTCACAGGCGGCTATGTACTACTGGGGGAGCGCACAGGGGGGCTATATGCTACTGGGGGAGCGCACAGGGGGCTATATACTACTGGGGAGCACACAGCGGAGGTCTATATACTACTGGGGGAGTGTACAGCGGGGGGCTATATACTACTGGGGGAGCACACAGGGGGCTATATACTACTGGGGGAGCACAAAGGGGTGCTATATACTACTGGGAGAGCGCACAGGGAGCTATATACTACTGGGGGAGCGCACAGGGGGGCTATATACTTCTGGAGGAGCGCACAGGAGGGCTATATACTACTTAGGGAGCACACAGGGGGGCTAATTACTACTGGGGGAGCACACAGGGGGCTATATACAACTGGGGAGCACACAGTGGGGGTCAATTTACTACTGGGGGAGTGCACAGGGGGGCTATATACTACTGGAGGATCACACAGGGGGGCTATATACTTCTGGAGGAGCACACAGGGGGGCTATATACTACTGGGAGAGCGCACAGGGGGGCTAATTACTACTGGGGGAGCACACAGGGGGGCTATATACTACTGGGGAGCACACAGCGGGGGTCTATATACTACTGGGAGCACAAAGTGGGGGGCTATATACTACTGGGGGAGCGCACAGGAGGCTGTTTACTACTGTGGGAGCGCACAGGGGGCTATATACTACTGGGGGATCGCACAGGAGGGCTATACACTACTGGGAAGAGCACAGGGGACTATTTACTGCTTGAGGAGCACATGGGGGCTATATACTAATGGGGGAGCGCACATAAGGGGCTATATACTACTGGGGAGAGCACAGGGGGCTATATACTACTGGGGGAGCACCAGGGGGCTATATACTATGTAGGGGCACAGAAAGGGACATTATTACTATATGTGGGCACAGGGACATTATTACTATATGTGGGCACAGCAGGGGATCCTACATACAGGGGGCAACCCAGATACCTACTGACTTTACTGAACCAAACAGAATTACTACTGTATGGGAGCCTACAGGAGGGAAAAGGGGTATAAAGTTGCTAGAAAAGTTTGGAGCCTAAGATGTTTGTCTGGCAGGTTGTGAAGAGACAAATTGTAGCTGCAAGAAATCATCATGGTGGTCTGGGCGGGATGAAGAGGACAAGGAAAGTGACCCCTCAGATGAAAGAAGACGTCACCTGTGAGTCCCTGAATGATGATTTTTGTATTCAGTAGAACATTATTTGGTAGGAGCGCTGCACTGCTCTATGCCGCAATAACAGTAACAGTTCATGAGGAGCCGTGAGTGCCGCACTAGGTAGCAAATGTTTACAGTTTAAGGCTGGGTTCACACACAGTATATTTCAGGCAGTATTTGGTCCTCATGTCAGGTCCTCATAGCAACCAAAACAAGGAGTGGATTGAAAGCACAGAAAGGCTCTGTTCACATAATGTTGTAATTGAGTGGGCGGCCGTCATTTAATGGCAAATATTTGCTGTTATTTTAAAACAACGGCTGTTATATTGAAATAATGGCCGTTATTTACCGTTATATGGCGGCCATCCACTCAATTTCAACATTGTGTGAACAGAGCCTTTCTGTGTTTTCAATCCACTCCTGGTTTTGGTTGCTATGAGGACTTGATATGAGGACCAAATACTGCCTGAAATATACTGTGTGTGAACCCAGCCTAAAAATAAAATGATCATATTAAAAATAACAGAAAATTAATTTAAAAATAACAGAAAATATGAAGTTCTGAACTACACCTCCCAGCATGCCCTGACAGCTATAGACCTTCAGAAACTGCTGGGAGTTGTAGTTCTTCCTACAAAATTGTAAAAAATGTATTTTGTACGGAGAACATAACTCCCAGCAGTTCCTGAAGGTCTATAGCGGTTTGGGCATGCAGGGAGTTGTAGTTCACAATCTATGAGGTTGGGTGTTACATTTTGGGTGTCACATTCCTGTAAAATGAATACCCCAGAACTATGTAACATCTAACCCCATAGATTGGGAACCACTCCCATCATGCCGTAACAGCTATAGACCTTCAGGACCTGCTGGGAGTTTTAGTTCTCCCAACAAAATATATTTTTTTATTAAGGTAAAATGAATACCCCAGAATTATCTATTTTGTTGGGAGAATTACAACTCCCAGCAGTTCCTGAAGGTCTATAGCTGTCAGGGCATGATGGGAGTTGTAGTTTCCAATCTATGGGGTTAGGTGTTACGTATTCATTTTACATGACTAAACAAATGTAACACCCAATCCCATAGATTGTAAACTACAACTCCCAGCATGCCCTGACAGCTATAGACCTTCAGGAGAATTGTAGCTCCTGGCATTGTCCAACAAGATTATATGGTATATAGTGTCTGTGCTGCAGTGACATTTTATCATATAAATTCCCCCATACGGTAAGTGGGCCTGTGTGCGTTGAAATGCCAGGGCCGTTTTTCAGCCCCAGTCTGGCCCTGGCTAACACTAATCCCCCATTATTACCCTACTACCCACCGCACCAGGGGTACTGGGAAGAGCCGGGTACCAGTAGTTTTGTAGAGTCAAAAATGGGGCTTCTGGACTGGACGGTGGCAGGCTGCTATTATTAACTAGAGATGAGCGGACCGTCGGACTTTTGGTCCGACAGCATCGGCGCTCTCTCATCATGACTTTGATCCCAGCCGTTTAGTTGCGTCCCGCGAATATACGGCCAGCATATTCCAGGGAATTCAACAGCGATTCCCTGGAATATCCTGGCCGCATATTCCTGTGAGCGCAACTATGCGGCCGGGATCACAGGTATGATGAGAGAGCGAACTGCTTCCGGACCAAAAGTCTGCGCAGTTCGCTCATCTCTATTATTAACCCCTTGAGGACAGAGCCCAAAATGGCCTTAAGGAGTGGGACAATTTTCAATTTAATGTTTTTGTTTTTTCCTCCTCTTCTTCTAAGAGCCATAACTCTCTTATTTTTCCAGCTACAGGGCCATGTAAGGGCTTGTTTTTTTTTAGGAAGAGGTGTACTTATTAAAGGCGCCTTTCGATCTACCATACCATGCATGACGGAACCCCCAAAATATCATTTATGGGGTGAAATTGGGGTGGGGGTGGGGGTGTAGGGGGAGATACAATTCTACAAATTGTGTAAAACTGACATTTTGGGGGAGATTTATCAAACATGGTGTAAAGTGAAACTGTCTCAGTTGCCCCTAGCAACCAATCAGATTCCACCTATCATTCCTCACAGACTCTTTGGAGAATGAAAGGTAAAAGCTGATTGGTTGCTAGGGGTGACTGAGCCAGTTTCACTTTACACCATGTTTGATAAATCTCCTCCTTTATCTTTATTCTATAGGTCAATCTGAATACAGCGATATGCAGTTTACATAGCTTTTCTAATGTTTTATTATTTTTATTAATGGTAAAACTTTTTTTTTTTTGCAAATAGGTGTGATTACAATGGCCGTTTTTTGGCCTACACAGGGAAGCCGGTGTCGCTGTCCTTTTTTTGAACCACGGCCCTGTTCCCGAGTACAGCGACATTCTATTGATGGGGTGAAGCACTGGAGGTGGGCCTGCCTGACCCCTGTGGGAGGAGACAGTGCTGTAAGACAGGAGTAGAACACCCATCATTGTGACAGGTGTTCTGCTCCTTACAGTGTACAGCATCTTTACAGATAGCTGCTTACGGTCTGGCAACCAAGGGGGGCCCCTGGGGGCCAGACTTATTTCACACTGCATCCATACCAGCAAGAAAGGGGGTAAAGTGCCCTCCCTCCCTTGCTCCCTGGGCTGGTCGCAGTGCAATATACAGGCACAGGAGAGAGAAAGCAACTCTGCTGTGTCTGCATCTTCAGGACACAGCTTGGCCCGGGGAGGAATGGGGTTAATAGCTTTAACCTCTGCCTCCCTGGGCCGGGCTACATACTGCATATTTGCGGATTGGTTCCGCGGCACTGATTGGAGAGGTGTCAGCCTTTCTTAGATCCCGCTCTCTGTTCCCAAGTTACGGCCTTCCGTACTTGCAAATGGATCAGATCGGACCATCAGCATACAAAGAAGGCCGTAACTTATAATTTTTCTGGCAGCCCAGCCCAGGGAGGCAGGGTATAAGGCTATTTACCCCATTCCTTCCCATGCAAGGCTGCAGGGACATTATTAACAGTGAGAGCTACAGAGCAATCTCATTAAATTGCTCTGTAGTTCAAAAGCACATGGGATGCCTAAAAATTGCTATAGCGCCTCTCAGAGGCAATAAATATCTGGTGATAGGTCCTCTTTATGCTTTATAATGGTAAGAATCTCTTTGTTACCCATAGCAACCAATCACAGCTCAGCTTTCATATTCCCAGAGCAATGTGAGAAATAAAAGTTGAGCTGTGATTGGTTGCTATGGGTCTCTTGTTATAAGACAGCACAATAACTTTCCCTTAAAGTTCTTTGTAGCCCATAGCAACCAATCAGAGCTCCCCTTTCACTTTACCAGGGAAACTTAATATGTGGAAGCCAAGCTGTGATTGGTTACTATATGGATACAAGGACACTGTGTGATAAATCCACCGAGAGCCCACCGGGCAGAGTATACTGCCAGCAGGGGAGAGAAGAGCTGGAGAAGGAGAGTGACCAGCAGGGGGCGCTCCTGTGTGCCGTCCACCATGGTTGTAGTTCCCTTTTCCTCCTCACCTCACACAATAACGGTGAGTACTGCAGAGCGGCCATCTTTGGGGGGGCAGAGCTGACAGGTACAGTGTAAGAGAGGTGGTGTATGGTGTATATAGTGTCATATTTACACACTTATACCCTTGGGACACCTTACTCCATTCTGGTGTATACTAAATCCCCCCATGTCTATTTCCTAATAACAAGAAGTACACATTTTTGTCAAATAAAAACATTTATTTAGCATTTTAAATTATCCGCTGTCGGTGGTAGGGATGCCCCTCAGAGCGTGGTGTGGTGGTGGTGGCGGGGAAGCCACGGAGCAGCTCCTGGGATATCATGGCGATGCATCTCCTTAGCGCCTCGGTGCTGGTAAAGCATCGCAGTATTAGTCTGGTGCTGTTGATACAGCTGATGAGCATCCTGCAGGTGGTGTTGATCCAGCTCAAGGTCTCACTGGCGGTTATGAGCCAGATCCACCTGTTGAAGAGGCTGGTCACCCACGTGAGAAGCTGAATAGTTGTTGCAATCCAGACAAGCTTCTCGCTGACTATGCCCATCAAATGTATCAGCTCACCGGTTGTAGTTGTGGTGATCCAGCTGGTAACAGTTGTCCAGATGTGCAGGTAGCTGCTGCAGGTGAGGGTGGTCGTCCAGATGATCAGGTCACTGGTGGTGCTGATCCAGGACATGATATCATTGGTGGTGGTGATCCAACTCAGCTGCTGAAAAGTGTCAGTGGTCCAGATGAGCAGGTGGCTGTCAGTGAAAACCCAGCTCAGCAGGCGGCTGGTGGTGGACACCCAACTGAGCAAATCACTGACAACGGTGATCCAGCTGAGCAGGGTAAAGAAGGCACTTTCCACGCTGTGCAGATGGCTGGTGATGGAGATCAGGCTTATCGGGTCTCCGGTGTTCACATTCCAGTTCAGCAGCTCTCCAGTGGTGGTGTTTGGACCCTGTAGGCTGCTGGTGCTGGAGCTGGGCCTCTGCAAATTTCTGGTGGTAAAGTTGGGACGCTGCAGGGTGGTGGTGGTAGAGTTCCACATGGGCAGGTCTCTGATGGTAGCATTTGCCCACTGCAGGTCGCTGGTGATATTGTCCCAGCTGAGCGGGTCGCTGATGAAATTGCCCCAGCTCAGCGGGTTGATGAAGGGTTCAATCAAGACTAGCGGGTGTCTGGTGGAAAGACAGCCCACCAGGATTGGAACCACATAACACAGGAGGTTGTCAAAAATGGCAAGACCCCTCTCAATCCTCTCCTCTCTCTCCATGGATTGACAAAAGTAAGAAACACTAGAAATAACTGGCAGTATACACAGGCAGAACGCAAGGTAGTACAGACAGTGTGATCGCTAGTGAGTTCCTAAGAACAGAGAGTCTGGGGCTCTGCACCCTCTTTTCTAGGGCCCTGGGATGACATCACCAAATATGTCACTTACTTGATGTCACTGGGTGTCATGTTCTGATACGATGTCATGGGTGTGTCCAGACACGTTGTTGCCATGCAACAGTGCAGACACAAGCTTGCCTGCAAGTGAAGTGAAAACCAACTGCCAGTACTAACGAGACAGACCATGTGACTGATTGAACTGAACATGTGCAACACAAGAGGATGCCTGGCGGTCTGTTACCTAGGGCAACAGGTTATAAAACTAAGCAGCACATGGGGGATGACTGAGTCTATGGGGGAGATTTATCAAACATGGTGTAAAGTGAAACTGGCTCAGTCGCCCCTAGCAACCAATCAGATTCCACCTTTCATTTTCAAAAGAGTCTATGAGAAATGAAAGATGGAATCTGATTGGTTGCTAGGGGCAACTGAGCCAGTTTCACTTTACACCATGTTTTGATCTCCCCCTATATCTCTAAAACAATACATTTTAAGTAATACTTGTACAATGGAAATTAGTTCAATTTAATGCATCACTATAGACGTAGTTGTGACAAAACCCCTTTAAATGAGCTCTAGCGCCAGTGACAGTGAGCACACTCAATCCATATAATAGGTCAGGAAGGGTTATGGTGCGTTTACACAGGCAGATTTATCTGACAGATTTTTTAAGCCAAAGCCAGGAACAGTCCATTAACAGGGAATGGGTCATAAAGGAAAGACTGAGATTTCTCCTTTTTTCAAATCCATTTCTGGCTTTGGCTTCCAAAATCTGTCAGATAAATCTGCCTGTGTAAACGCACCATTAGGCTATGTTCACACTGTGTATATGTCCGGCCGCATATTTTCACGGCCGGACATATACCCGGTAAACTCCGGCCGGAGATTTACGCTACTTGCGGCCGGCTACGTACGGACCGCGAACTTATGCCCGCAGTCTACTTACGCTTCCCGAGCGCCCTACGTAGTGATCTGACAGCGGTCTTTTACTTGGAAATCTTCGCCTAGCCCCAGACACCCCACAGAACCTTTTGGATCGGCACAAAAAGCTGCAAAAATGAAGAAATCACCACTACGTACGGGACCGCATGTAACGCTACGGGCGTAAGTTACGGCATTTTCGTCCGCAAACAATGGTCCGGTTCATTTTTTACGCCGCTGCGTACGATCCGGGCGTAAGTTTGTACGTAGTGTGAACTGTGCAGCCGTAGATCGTATACTTTCCATTATACGCAAACTACGTAAGTCTCCGACCGCTTATTCACGGAACACGCTACGGCCGGAAACTTACGTAGTGTGAACATAGCCTATGGGTGCGTTTACACAGAGAGATTTATCTGACAGATTTTTTAAGCCAAAACCAGGAACAGACTATAAACAGAGAACAGGTCATAAAGGAAAGACTGAGATTTCTTCTCTTCTCAAATCCATTCCTGGCTTTGGCCTCCAAAATCTGTCAGATAAATCTGTCTGTGTAAACGCACCATTAGTTAGCTGTGTAGGAGCTTATATTCTTTAAAAGGAGTCTACCCATTAGGGGGAGGAGGCAGTGATCCTGCAACGTCTGTACCCCCCCCCCCCCAAACGTTGTCTGTCTCCATGGTAGCTACAGCACAGCACCCACTGGCAGGGTGAGTATTGGGGAGGTGGGGCATACAGGATTCATGAGGCACCGTACAGTTTCTTGCTGTAAGGCCCCATGGATCCTAGCTAGGCCCCTGACAGTGATTTATTGCAGCAGTTACTGTTAACTGTGGAACCTTAGGGGTTAAATGGCATGACGTGAGTTATCTCTGATCCCGGCTATTACAGCAGCTTGCACCTGCCAGTGATGGTGCAGCCTCTGTGCCAGTACCTTCCCACACCTCCCAACCGTCTCAGGTCCACTATTTTGGGACTGCATTATTTTGTCCCGATGAGCAATCAGTTATATGTAGCACAATGTATCACTACGCTATAGGGTCCATTTATAAAGAAAGATTATCTGACAGATTATCTGCCAAAGATTTGAAGCCAAAGCCAGGAATGGATTTGAAAAGAGGAGAAATCTTTAATATTTAACGGACACAAAAATAGTGTTGACTATGTTTTTCTGTCCGTTAAAAGTAACCAATTAAAAGCAGATACGTTAAACGGATCGCGAACACGCAGTGTGAACCCACCCTTACAAAGGAAACTGTCTCCTGCAGTGAGGTACAGCGCTGATTGGTGTTCCCTAAAGGTCGTATTCCACGGCCCGACTTTGAGGAGCAAATGAGCGCTGTCAGCGCTCGTTTGCTCCTCGTCCCCCGCTCACTGCTGCCGCTATTCCACGCAGCAGCGAGCGGGTGAGTCCGGGGAGGGCCGGAGGGAGCAGCGGGGGGCCGGGGGGCTTGCCCGGGTGATCGATGATCGTCCGGGCAGCCCATAGGATATACTATTACATGGAGCGATGGCAGCAGATCGTTGCTACATAAGTCGTTTGTCTTTCAACATGTTGAAAGACAAACGACTTCAACAATCAGCCGACATGAATGATGTCCGCTGATCGTTGCCGATATCGGCCGATAATCGTTTCGTGGAATAGGGCCTTAAATCCCTAAAGGGGTTAACCAACATTAGAAAAAATATAACTTTGCTCCAGAAACAGCACCACTCTTGTTCTCAGTTTGTGTGTGGTATTGCAGTCCAGTAAATGAAGATAAGTTGTAATCCCACACACAACCCAAGAACAGGGGTGACTTCGGATGTGTCTTTTTACCTGACTTTTGTGATGCTTATCTCTGACTGTGCCCCCTTGATCTTGTGTTCAGTTTTGTATTGAAACACTTCCCTCTTGAACCTTATTTCGTCCTTTTACTTATATAAAGGTTTCCATCATGCCCCCTTCCCCTTCTGTCCTTTAGACTACAAAGATTTAGATCAGTCATGTTAAACTCTGGCCCGCGGACCAAATCTGGCCCGCAGTGCCATTATTTTTGGCCCGCCAGGCAATTCAGAGTTTGAGTTAAATAGCCCGCTATGGCTACTATAAAAGTCTATGGGGACGGCTGGCTACTATATGAGACTACATGGGAGGGCTGGCTACTATAAAAGAGTCTATGGGGGAGGTCTGGCTACTATATGAGACTACATGGGAGGGCTGGCTACTATATAAGAGAGTATGGGAAAGGACTGGCTACTATATAAGAGACTATTGGGGGGGGCTACTATATGAGACTATGGGGGAGGGCTGGCCACTATATAAGAGACTACAGGGAAGGGTTGACTACTATATAAGAGACTATGGGGGAGGGCTGGCTACTATATAAGAGACTATGGGGGGGGCTGACTACTATATAAGGAGACTATGGGGGAGGGCTGGCTACTATATAAGAGACTATGGGGGAGGGCTGGCTACTATATAAGAGACTATGGGGGGGGGCTGACTACTATATAAGGAGACTATGGGGGAGGGCTGGCTATTATATAAGAGACTATATGGGGGAGGGCTGGCTACTATATAAGAGACTATGGGGGAGGGCTGGCTACTATACAAGAGACTATGGGGGAGGACTGGCTACTATATAAGAGACTATGGGGGAGGGCTGGCTACTATATAAGAGACTATGGGGGAGGGCTGGCTACTATATTTTTATTAAGGTAAAATAAATACCCCAGAATTATCTATTTTGTTGGGAGAATTACAGCTCCCAGCAGTTCCTGAATGTCTATAGCGGTCAGGGCATGCTGGGAGTTGTAGTTTCTAATCTATGGGGTTAGGTGTTACATAGTTCTGGGGTATTCATTTTACATGACTAAACAAATGTAACACCCAACCCCATAGATTGTAAACTACAACTCCCAGCATGCCCTGACAGCTATAGACCTTCAGGAACTGATGGGAGTCGTTTTTCTTCCTACTAAATATTTTTTTTATTAATGTAAAATGAATACCCCAGAATTATGTAATACCTAACACCATCAATTGTGAACTACAACTCCCAGCATGCCCTGACAGCTATAGACCTTCAGGAGAATTGTAGCTTCTGGTATTGTCCAACAAGATTATATGGTATATAGTGTCTGTGCTGCAGTGACATTTTATCATATAATTTCCCCCGTACGGTAAGTGGACCTGTGTCCGTTGAAATGCCAGGGACGTTTTTCAGTCCCATGCCGGCCCTGCAAAAACCCCTACAGATGACAACTGCCCCACCACATGGAAAAACTCCTTTCCGACTCCAATAGCAATCAGAATAATCTCTGCATCAATGTAACACCAGAGATCTGGTGCCCATAACATGGTTACAAACCTAGGAGTAAAAAGATCACTACACAGATCACTGTCCTGTCCATTCATATATTTGTTCATTGTGATCAGATCACCCCTAAGACGTCTTTTGTCTAGCGTAAATAACCCCAAGCTTGATAACCTGTCCTGGTACTGTAACCCACCCATTCCCTTAACCCCTTAACGACATCGGGCGTAAATGTACACCCCCGCAGGGTGGGCTTTAACGCAAACGGACGTACATTTATGCCCAATGTTTCTCCGATCGCTGCGTGTACAATGGCGATGGAAAGCAATGGTGATTGGTACAGCACCAATCGGCATTAGTGTCCGTGGAAAAGATGGCGCCCGTGCCACCCCCACTATCGCTGTGATAGGCCGGCCAGTACTGGCCAGCCCATCACGGCGATCAAAGACTTAAAAAGTGTGTCCCCGGGTTCTGCAGAACAGGTGTGTATAGTGTAGGTGCACTATATTCACCTGATCCCAGGGTCCGGAGCGAAGATCGGCGTCCTCTTCTCTGCGTCTTCTGACTTCGGTTCCCGTTGGGTCTCTGTCGTCTAACTTCGGAAATATTTGGCAGCTTCGCTCTACTGCCCCCTAGCGACTGATCAGTGTATATTATACACTGATCAGTTGCTTTAGGTTAAAAAAAAGTTTTGTTTTGTTTTTCAGAATTTTTTTTTTCTTTTTATGCGCCCTAAGGCCATGTTCACACAATGTGGAACAATGTGGCGTGAAAATGAAATATTACATTTTTTACACTATAATGTTGGTTTAGCCTTAAATTTTTAATTTTCACAAGGGGTTAAAAGAGAAACACACAAAATGTGTAGAGCAATTTCCCCCGAGTCCGTAAATACCCCACATGTGGACGTAAAGCACCATGTGGGCGCAGGGCAAGCCTCCGAAGGAGCGCCATTTGGATTTTGACGGCTGGATTTGGCCAGAATGGATGATGAACGCTCGTGCTGCCAAGACAGTGAAAACCCCCCACAAGTGACCCCATTCTGGAAACTACACCCCTCAGGGAATCTAACAAGGGGTGCAGTAAGGATATGGACCCCTTGATGACGGACACATTTGTGCCGTGAAAGTGAAAAAAATGAAAAATTTCCCTATCACGTCACATTGTTCCACATTTGTGCCCGTCACCATATGCTCACTGCAAAAATGAAAAATGAAGGCTAGAACAAAGTTTTAGTGTAAAAAATAGAATTTTTCCTTTTTTATGCCACATTGTTCTGAAAATCTGTGAAGCACCTGTGGGGTCCAAATGCTCACTGCACCCCTTGTTACATTCCTCTAGGGGTGTAGTTTTCTAAATGGTGTCCCTTTAGGAGTGTTTTTTATGTTTTGGCACCTCAGAGCCCAGGGGCGTAGCTAGGATTCATGGGGCCCCATAGCAAAAAACTGTATGGGGCCCCATGAATCCTGTAGCCCCCCCCCCCCCCCCGCCAAACACAGACAATGACGCACATATACAGATACGCCACTGACATACACACATATATACGCTGTAATGTGATTACACTAGTACAGATGTATACACCATGAATAGACTGTACACAGGGAAATCATCTCAGTGTAATAAGAAATACTCAACCAGAAATAAAAGAAAATGCAGCAGATATTAATGGTGGGTTCTTTTATTAGAGCCCAGCATTAATAGAAGCTGCTGCACAACATCTTTGGGAGCAAACCTGTCAATCACTTGAGACACTGCTGACATACACAAACACACACACACATATACACCAGTGCTACAGACATTGCTGACATACACAAACACACACACACATATACACCAGTGCTACAGATATTGCTGACATACACAAACACACACACACACACATATACACCAGTGCTACAGATATTGCTGACATACACACACATATAGCCACAGATACATACACATACTGACATATAAATATATACACAGATACATATATACACACACTGACATATACATATACCCACAGATACATACATACACTCACTGACACACATACACACCACTTACAGCTCCCAGGCTTCCCCCTCCTCCTCCTGTAGTCCGGGCTGATCTTCACATAGAAGTATTGAGGACCTTTGGGTCATGTGACCCAAAGGTCCTTCATCCCTCTCCTGTGCCGTCTGGCAGGTCCTGCTCCTCTGTTCAGCCCGCTCACCCGACACTACAGTGAGGGGGCTGAACAGTGCAGGGGTGGGTCCCTCTTCCACTGGACCCCTGGGGGAGCGGGGTACCTGCCATGAAGGCAGGGCAGGCTTTCTCGGGCCCCCTTCCTGCAGGGGCCCCATAGCAGTCGCCCTCCCTGCCTTTATGGTAGCTACACCACTGCCAGAGCCTCTGCCAACCTGAAGTGGTACGGTCAAAAGTGACCAAATATAATGGAGACGTTGAAATTCACTAGGCGCTCCTTTATATCTGAGGCTTGTGGTTGCGTCAAATAGCGCAATAGGGCCACATACGGGGTATTTCTATAAACAACAGAAACGGGGCAATAAATATTGGGGTGCATTTCTCTGGTAATAGGTTTATAATTATGAAAAATATTGGATTACAATAAAATCTCTGCACAGAAAATTAAAATTTTCAAATTTCTTACACACTTAGCTTTTATTTCTGTGACTCCCCTAAAGGGTTAAAACACTTTCTGGATGTGCTTTTGCAGAGTTTGGGGGGTGCAGTTTCTGAAATGGGGTGCTTTGTGGTGCTTTATAACATACAGGCCCCTCAAATACACTTTAAGGCTAGGTTCACACTATGTAACTGTGCGGCTGTATTTTTTATGCGGCTGTAAATGTGCGGATGAAACTACGGCCGTGGGAAAAAATAGACATGCGGCTGAAAACATACGGTCATTTACTTGGAAATCTGGTTCAACTAAAAATAACAAAAAAAACAGTTTACATGAAGAAAGTGATGCAAACACCTCTGGATGCATCTGGGAAAGCAGGGAAACAGTTTACATGAATTGCTATTACCGGGGTTTGCGATCCTCTGCAGTAATGCCGATGTCTCTCATGGTTAATATATTGAATTAATAAAACACATTTTCTTTGTAATAAAGTGCCTTTCGTTGTTCAATAATTAAATGTAAACGATTCCATCATTGTGCAATTAAATATACTGTTAAAATAAATATATATATAAATAAATGTATATTTATATATATATTTATTTTTTGACAGTATATTTAATTGCACAATGATGGATTCGTTTAAATTAAATTATTGAACAACGAAACTGATTTTATTTCAACGAAAATGTGTTTTATTAATTAAAAATTAGTACAGGAAGCTCTATAAGCCGTTAATTTATATTGCCGGCAATAGAGCTTTCTGTACTAATCATCACTTTACTTTAATGAAAACATCAAATGTTTCTTCTAATTATGTTATCACAATAGCATTATTAGAAGAAACATTCAGAATTATATGTGCGCTCAGCTGATTGGCTGATCGGCTGAGCGCACATATAAAGAGCCGGTCCGCAGTACAGTGACTTCATTGTGCTGCGGACCAGGGAAGAGACAACATCGGGGTGAGTATAGAGCTCTCCCCACCCCCTCCCCTGCACTGCACCCCTCCCAGCAAGGAAGGGGGGGTCACTTAACCCCTTCCTTGCTGGGATGGGTGCAGTCTGACATCAGTCTGGCCCCCAAGGGGTTAAGGGGGATACAATACATCCTCCCTTAACCCCTTGGGGGTCAGACTGTAAGCAGCGATCTGTAAAGATGCTGCATACTGTAAGGAGCACAACACCGCTCACAATGATGGGTGTTGTGCTCCTGTTTGTGTGTTTTTTGTGTGTTTCTCCCTTTTTGTTTTTCAGATATCGGTATCCTGTGGATTACGTCGGATTCCGTGGACTACGTCGATGACCAGCGGTTGTTTTTTTTTTTTTTTTATAAAATGGTCAATGAGGGGTGTGGGGGTGTTTTTATTTGAATAAAAAAAATTTTTTACTTGTGTCTTGTCTTTATTTCGTTACTTTATAGACTTAGTAGTGGAAGCTGTCTAATAGACGGAATCCATTACTAAGTCGGGGCCTAGTGTT
The DNA here is from genome assembly GCF_027789765.1 of Dendropsophus ebraccatus. Taxonomy (NCBI): domain Eukaryota; kingdom Metazoa; phylum Chordata; class Amphibia; order Anura; family Hylidae; genus Dendropsophus; species Dendropsophus ebraccatus. The sequence continues at coordinate 125,965,698 of NC_091459.1, read as the reverse complement.
AGCCGGTATAAAATGGCTAACACTAACCCCCCATTATTACCCCAGTACCCAATGCCACCAGGGGTACTGGGAAGAGCCGGGTGCCAGTGGTCCCGGAGCGTCAAAATTGGCGCTCCTGGACCGGGCGGCAGCAGACTGGTAAGATTTAGGCTGGGGAGGGCCTAAACCAATGGGGGGACCCTATGCGTTTTTTTTTTTTAAAATAAATAAATAAATAATTTAAAAAAAACGCATAGGGTCCCCCCTATTTTTATAACCAGCCGGGTTAAAAACCAAACGACAGCAGCCTGGTAACACCAGGGTGGGAAGAGCCATTGGTTTAGGCCCTCCCCAGCCTAAATCTTACCAGCCTACTGCCGCCCGGTCCAGGAGCGCCAATTTTGACGCTCCGGGACCACTGGCACCCGGCTCTTCCCAGTACCCCTGGTGGCATTGGGTACTGGGCTAATAATGGGGGGTTAGTGTTAGCCATTTTATACCGGCTAACACTAGGCCCCAACTTAGTAATGGATTCCATCTATTAGACGTCTTCCACTACTAAGTCTATAAAGTAAAAAAATAAAGACAAGACACAAGTTAAAAAAATGTTTAATCAAATAAAAACACCCCCACACCCCTCATTGACCATTTTATTAAAAAAAACAAAAAAAAAACAACCGCTGGTCATCGACGTAGTCCACGGAATCCGACGTAATCCCCAGGATACCGATATCTGAAAAACAAAAAGGGAGAAACACACAAAAAACACACAAACAGGAGCACAACACCCATCATTGTGAGCGGTGTTGTGCTCCTTACAGTATGCAGCATCTTTACAGATCGCAGCTTACAGTCTGGCCCCCAAGGGGTTAAGGTGAGGATTTATTGTATCCCCCTTAACCCCTTGGGGGCCAGACTGATGTCAGACTGCACCCATCCCAGCAAGGAAGGGGTTAACTGACCCCCCCCCTTCCTTGCTGGGAGGGGTGCAGTGCTGGGGAGGGGGTGGGGAGAGCTCTATACTCACCCCGATGTGTCCTCTTCGCTGGTCCGCAGCACAATGAAGTGACTGTACTGCGGACCGGCTAATTATATGTGCGCTCAGCCGAACAGCCAATCAGCTGAGCGCACATATAATTCTAAATGTTTCTTCTAATAATGCTATTGTGATAACATAATTAGAAGAAACATTTGATGTTTTAATTAAAGTAAAGTGATGATTAGTACAGAAAGCTCTTTTGCCGGCAATATGAAGTAACGGCTTATGGAGCTTCCTGTACTAATTAATATTTAATTAATAAAACACATTTTCGTTGAAATAAAATCAGTTTCGTTGTTCAATAATTTAATTCTAACGAATCCATCATTGTGCAATTAAATATACTGTCAAAAAATAAATATATATATAAATATACATTTATTTATATATATATTTATTTTAACAGTATATTTAATTGCACAATGATGGATTCGTTAGAATTAAATTATTGAACAACGAAAGGGACTTTATTACAAAGAAAATGTGTTTTATTAATTTAATATATTAACTATTAGAGGCATCGGCATTCGGCATCATTGCCGGCTATTTTTGAAGTACTCCGTACGGACCGCCTGTCAATCCACGGCCGCATTTCCAGCCGCAAACAATGGTCTTGTTCATTTTTTACGGGTCCGTTTACGATAGGGCCGTAGATTCATACATAGTGTGCACTGTGCAGCCGTATATCGTATACTTTCCGCCGCACAATTACAGCCGCAAATACAGCCGCACAGTTACATAGTGTGAACCTAGCCTCAGGCTATGTTCACACTACGTAAAACTACGGCCTTAGTTCTAGCCGCAGAACTACGGCCGTAGTTTTGAGGGGTGGAATTATTTTCAATGGGATCCCATGCGGCGCCGGAAAAAACTGTCAGTTTTCTGTGTCTGGAATTCAGTGAATTCCGGCTGCAGAAAGACCTGTCAGTTCACACAGTGAAGCAAGCGGCTCCAGCGGCTTGCTTCACTGTGGGCTATGGGAAGCTCTGATGCGGGTGCACGTTGATGCACCCGCAATAGAGATCCGCGGCCGGAAAGATCACCCAGCCGGTACTTAAGTACCGGCCGGGATGATCCGGGCTGAGGCTGGGCGTTACGGAACGGCCGGGTGTTCACGTTGTGTGAACATAGCCTTAACCTGAACAGGTCCCTAAAAATATCTGATTTTGAAATTTTACTGAAAATTTGGAAAATTGCTGCTAATGTTTTACGCTTTTTATTGTCTAAAAAAATGAAATATAGTTTAATAAATGCCGCCAACATAAAGTAGACATGTTGCTAATGCTATTTAATATATAATTTATGTGGTATAACCATTTTCTGTATAAGCAGAAAAGTTTCAAAGTTGGAAAAATGCTTTTTTTTCAAAATTTTTCACGTTATTTTGTTTTTTTTTCAGAGATTCGTTAAAAGTATCGACTACAATTTACCAGAAATGTAAATACCATATGTCACGGGAAAACAGTCTCAGATTCAGCCGGATAGGTAAAAGCATTCCCAAGTTATTAATGAATAAAGTGACACAGGTCATATTCATAAAATTTGTCTCTGTCCTCAAGGCCATTTCAGGCCCGGTCTTAAAGGGGTTGTGCACAAAAAAAAAATTTCTTTCAAATCAACTGCTGCCATGAAGTGCCAGAGATTTGTAATTTACTTCTATTAAAAAATCTCAAGCCTTCCAGTACTTACCAGCTGCTGTATGCCCAGCAGGAAGTGGTATTATTTCCAGTCTGGAGAGCAGGAGAGGTTTTCTATATGGATTTGCTCCTTCTCTGGACAGTTCCTGACATGGACAGAGGAGGCAACAGAGAGCACTGTGTCAGACAGGAAAGAAAACACCACTTCCTGCTGGACACACAGCAGCTGATAAGTACTGGAAGGCTTGAGATTTTTTAATAGAAGTAAATTACAAATCTCTGGCACTTCATGGCAGCAGTTGATTTGAAAGAAAAAATTTTTTGGTGCACTACCCCTTTAAGGGGTTAAAGTGACTCTGTATCCACAATCTGACCCCCCAAAACCGCTTGTATCTTCAGATAGCTGCTTTTAATCCAAGATCTGTCCTGGGGTCCGTTTGGCAGGTAATGCAGTTAATGTCATAAAAAACAACTTTTAAACTGGCAGCCCCGTGCCTTTTGGCCGTGGCTTACACTTGTATATGCATTAGGCTGGCACAACCTCTCTGTCCCTCCTCCCCACCCTCCTCATCATTAGGAATGCTCCAGGCAGATTTCCTCCTATTCATCAGCTGTGTGAGCCCGGCACATGGGCTGGATCGTTAAGGCACCTGTGCAGTGTTCACTGCAGAGGAATAGGAAAAATGGTGAAGAGGGTGGGGAGGAGGGACAGAGAGGTTGTGCTAGCCTAATTGGGCTGCCATTTTAAAAGTTGTTTTTTATGACAATAACTGCATCACCTGCCGAACGGACCCCAGGACATATCTTGAATTAAAAGCAGCTATAAGAAGGTACAAGCTGTTTAGGGGAGTCAGATTGTGGGTACAGAGTCACTTTAACCCCTTAAGGTCAAAGCCTATTTTCGTTTTTGCGCTTTTGCTTATTCCATTTTAAGTTTAAAAGTCCATAGCGCTTGCATTTTTTCACCTAGAGACGTATATGAGCGCTTATTTTTTGCGAAACCAATTCTACTTTGCAATGACCGGCATTATTTTTCCATAACATATGCTGCGAAACCGGAAAAAAATCATTTGCGCTGTCAAATTGAAAAAAAAACGAATTTGTTTTGATTTCGGGGAGTTTTGCATTTACGCCGTCCGTCCTATGGTAAAACTGACTTGTTATGCATGTTCCACAAGTCATTACGATTACTATGATATATAACATGTATAACTTATATTGTATCGGATGGCCTGTAAAAAATTCAAACCATTGTTAACAAATATACGTTCCTTAAAATCGCTCCATTCCCAGGCTTATAGCGCTTTTATCCTTTGGTCTATGGGGCTGTGTGATGTGTCAGTTTTTGCGCCATGATGTGTTCTTTCTATCGGTACCTTGATTGCGCATATACGACTTTTTGATAGTTTTTTATTACATTTTTTCTGGATTTGATGCGACCAAAAATGCGCAATTTTGCACTTTGGAATTTTTTTGCGCTGACGCCGTTTACCGTGCGAGATCAGGAATGTGATTAATTAATAGTTTGGGCGATTACGCGCGCGGCGATACTAAATATGTTTTTATTTATTTATTAATTTATATTTATAAAATGGGAAAAGGGGGGTGATTTGGACTTTTATTAGGGGAGGGGATTTTTTATTAATAAAAACACTTTTTACTTTTTTTTTTACTGTAACTAGAAGCCCCCCTGGGGGGCTTGTATATACATAGCACTGATCTCTCATAGAGATCAATGCTGTGTATATACACAGCAAAGATCGATTAGATCGGTCATCGATTACTATGGCCTGCTGCAGGCCACAGCAATCTATTGCCGAGCCGGGATCAGCGTCATTCCGACGCTGAGGCCCGGCACGGGCAGAAGAACGGATCTCCCCCCCGCGATCGCATCGCGGGGGGGAGATCCGACCCACTAGACACCAGGGATGTGTTTACCTAAGCCTCTAAGTGCAGCTGTCAGGTTTGACAGCTGCACTTAGAGGCTTAATTAGCCGGCGCGGTAACGGGACCCGCGCCGGCTAATAGAGGCACTGCCCGGCTGCACGTGTCAGCCGGGATCAGCGCCGTTCAGAGCGGGGTCCCGGCGGGACCCCGCTCTGAACACCCCGAACGGCACCATGGCGTAACAGATACGTCATGGGTCGCTAAGGGGTTAATGACCTTTGTCGCCCTCCTCTGCACCCAGTTCAGCTGTGTCCTTCTTATATACCGGTGCCCAAAACTGTACACAGTATTCCATGTGTGGTCTGACCAGGGATTTATAAAGAGGCAAAACTATGTTCTCATCTTTAGCATCTATACCTCTTTTGATGCATCCCATTATTTTATTAGCCTTGGCAGCTGCTGCCTGGCACTGATCACTAAAGTTGAGTTTACTGTCCACCAATACTCCCAGGTCCTTTTCGGAAGTAGTCTTATTATTTAGCACATAACTGTACTTACTATTACTTCGGCCCAAATACACACCCTTACATTTATTCACATTAAACTTCATTTGCCATTTCTCCGCCCAAGCCTCCAGCTTCTCCAAATCCTTCTGTAATATGATATTATCCTCCTCTGTGGTGATTACTTTACCCAGTTAAGTATCATCTGCAAAAATGGAAATTCTACTCTGTAGCCCCTCTACAAGGTCATTAATAAATGACCTTGTACAATGGATGTTCGATGTTCCTATCCGATAGTAAGATGGTCTGTACTCGATTGCATGGTGTCACACATAGAGTAGACTACTGTCCATTGTAATCCAATTGTTCATTGCCCATAATAAATGACCCAGTGCTCTGATGTATTTCCATGAAGATAAGTTACACTCAGGTCTTGTGGTCTAGTTGTGCACTTCCTATTGGTCCAGAAGTGAACCATTTTGTTCGTAGTGATCTGGTTCCTGGAGTTCTCATGACAGTCCTCCAGGATCTGTAGAGAGATGGATAACAACCACTATGGGTCACGTAGTAGATGCTATTAGTGTTCTACCAATGTATGTAGGAGACACATCTACCTCGTAGTTCTTTTCATTTGCTTTTCCATTATTATTGTGAAGTTCTCCTTGAAGTAATGAGAATAGCGGAGAGCTGGAGATGACGACCCTCAAGCAGATGTCTGGACTAAATTTGTGTTGTTTTTGTAGCAATTATAATAATTGGGACGATAATGTGATAAAGGAAGAATCTGGAGGAATACGTGACTGTTTCTTATTACTTTTCTATTAGATAATTATTTATATCATGATTTGTCTTGTACAGTCATGGCCAAAAGTTTTGAGAATAACACAAATAGTATATTTTCACATGTTCTGCTGCCCTCTGGTTTTTATGTGTGTTTGTCAGATGTTTTTATCACATACAGAAATATGATTGCAATCATATTATGAGTAACAAAAGCTTATACTGACAGATAGAATGAGTTAATGCAGCAAGTCAATATTTGCAGTGTTGACCCTTCTTCTTCAGGACCTCTGCAATTCCCCCTGGCATGCTCTCAATCCACTTCTGGACCAAATCCTGACTGATAGCAGTCCATTCTTGCACAATCAATGCTTGCATTTTGTCATAATTTGTTGGTTTTTGTTTGTTCACCCGTCTCTTGATGATTGACCACAAGTTCTCAATGGGATTAAGATGTGGGGAGTTTCCAGGCAATGGACCCAAAATCTCTATGTTTTGTTCCCTGAGCCATTTAGTTATCACCTTTGCATTATGGCAAGGTGTTCCATCATGCTGGAAAAGGCATTGTTGATCGCCAAACTGCTCTTGGACGGTTGGGAGAAGTTGCTCTTGGAGGACATTCTGGTACCATTCTTTATTCATGGCCGTGTTTTTAGGCAAGATTGTGAGAGAGCCGATTCCCTTGGCTGAGAAGCAACCCCACACATGAATGGTTTTAGGATGCTTTACAGTTGGCATGAGACAAGACTGATGGTAGCGCTCACCTCGTCTTCTCTGAATAAGCTGTTTTCCAGATGTCCCAAATAGAGATGAGCGAACCTGGAGCATGCTCGAGTCCATCCGAACCTGGACTTTCGGCATTTGATTAGCGGTGGCTGCTGAAGTTGGATAAAGCCCTCAGGCTATGTGGAAAGCATGGATATAGTCATTGGCTGTATCCATGTTTTCCAGACAACCTTAGAGCTTTATCCAACTTTAGCAGCCACTGCTAATCAAATACCGATCGTTCGGGTTCGGATGGATTCTAGTCCCAAACAATGGGAAAGGGGATTTATCAGAGAAAATGACTTTACCCCAGTCCTCAGCAGTCCACCTGTACCTTTTGCAGAATATCAGTCTGTCCCTGATGTTTTTTCTGGAGATAAGTGGCTTCTTTGCTGCCCTCCTTGAGACCAGGCCTTGCTCCAAGAGTCTCTGCCTCACAGTGCGTGCAGATGCACTCACACCTGCCTGCTGCCATTCCTGAGCAAGCTCTGCACTGCTGGTAGCCCGATCCCGCCGCTGAAACACTTTTAAGAGGCGGTCCTGGCGCTTGCTGGTCTTTCTTGGGCGCTCTGGAGCCTTTTTGACAACAATGGAACCTCTCTCCTTGAAGTTCTTGATGATGCGATAGATTATTGACTGAGGTGCAATCTTTCTAGCTGCGATACTCTTCCCCGTTAGGCCATTTTTGTGCAGTGCAATGATGTCTACACATATTTCTTTAGAGATAACCATGGTTAACAGAGGAGAAACAATGATGCCAAGCACCAGCCTCCTTTTAAAGTGTCCAGTGGTGTCATTCTTACTTAATCATGACAGATTGATCTCCAGCCCTGTCCTCAACACCCACACCTGTGTTAATGGAGCAATCACTGAAACGATGTTAGCTGGTCCTTTTAAAGCAGGGCTGCAATGATGCTGAAAAGTGTTTTAGGGGATAAAGTTCATTTTCTAGGCACAATTAATTGCAAGTAATTGCTGTTAAGCTGATCACTCTTTATAACATTCTGGAGTATATGCAAATTGCCATTTTAACAACTGAAGCAGTAGACTTTGTAAAAATTAATATTTGTATCATTCTCAAAACTTTTGGCCATGACTGTACAATAAGTCTCTAACAACATCAAAGGTGAAACAAAGAGAGGTACTGTCCCCCCCATTACAGAGAAAGTTACTCATTGCCTTCAATTAAAGTTGTTGTCTAAGGATAAAATCTATCTATATAGTTGGAAAAAGGTGCAAAAATTAAAAAGAAGTGATACTCACGTACCCTGATCCCTCACAGCTGTCGGTTCGATGGCCTCTGCCACCACTTCTTCCGGATTCCTGTCATATATCGTCCCTATGAGAACTGTCCCCTCCTTATCCCACCATGAAATAAATAAAGCCCTGCGAGCAGACCCCTCATGCTAAGGCAGATCACAGCATTAAATAAATACAGAGCCAAGACCAGTTCTTTCAAAAAAACACAGAACTTTGACCAGACCCCCTTAAACAGACTTCAACCTTCTCAACAGACCCCCAGACCAGACCCAAGAAACTAATACAGACCCCAGGCCATTAAACTAACTCAGACTTCAGATGAGACACGTACAACATGGCGGCATCCAAGTGCTGGTCCCAGGTATTCCCAAAATTGCTTAGAAGTGAGTAGGAACCAGGGAAAGGTGACTATTTAGTCATGAAGTGGTGCCCAGGACACTTGACTTGATTTATCATTCAGGGTCTGAGTGTCCAGGCTGAGTGGGGAGAGAGGAAGCTACCGCCTGCATCAGGGGAGTAACTAGAAAGGGCTGGGCCCCATAGCAAACATTTGATTGGGCCTCCTTCCTCTCACCCATCCCACTGTAGATAATCCCCGTTTATTATCTCTCTGCTCAGTAGATAGCACGTTATCCCCCCTGGTATCCTTCCAGTAGATAGTGCCCCCCATGGTAGTTATCTCCCCTAGTGTCCCCCCTATAAGCCATCCCACCTAGGCATGCCCCCTATTATCCTACCCCCCCCCCCCCTCCCAATACATTGTGTTCCCCTATGGTAGGAACCTCCCTTAGTATCCTACCCCCTCAGTATATAGTGTCCCCTATGGTAGTTGCCCCCCCTATTATCCTCCCCCCTCCCCCCCACACAAAAAAAACATTGTGTTCCCCTATGGTAGGCACCTCCCCTAGTATCCTACCCCCTAATGTATATAGTATCCCTCATGGTAGGCATCACCACTAATATCTCCCCCCCCCCATACATTGTGTTCCCCTATGGTAGGCATCTCCCCTAGTATCCTACCCCCTCAGTATATAGTGTCCCCCATGGTAGGCATCCCCCCTATTATTCTACGACCCCTGCCCCATGTACATTGTGTTCCCCTATAGTAGGCACCTCCCCTAGTATCCTACCCCCCCCCCAGTATATAGTATCCCCCATGGTAGGCATCCTCCCTATTATCCTATCATCCCCTCAATACATTGTGTTTCCTGCATGGTAGGCATCTCCCCTAGTATCCTACCCCCTCTGTATATAGTGTCCCCCATGGTAGGCATCTCCCTTGGTAGTATAATGACAGCTCAGGAGGCCCAGTATATTGCAGGGATGGGCCCCCTAGGCCAGTGGGCCCCATAGCAGCCACTATGGCCGCTACAGTGGTAGTTACGCCCCTGGCCTGCATCTCTTCCTGCTCTGTGTTGAGAAGGCACCATAGACTTACATTATGCAGCCATCTTGGTCATGTAACAAAGAGAGTCGGGAGAAAACATGATGAACACAGACTTTTTTCTGATCAGTCATACGACCGATCAGTAGTGACAGGACCCATTGAAGCAGTTAGCTGAGCTGGAGACAATGTAGCCATCCAGGGTCTATTTTGCGTATTCTGTGGTCCTGCCCTGTGATACAGGATTACTGGCGTGATTGCAGATACTTGATAGAAGAGATGCTGTCCTTAAAACTACCATGGACACCACAACTAGTGCTTTTATTCATAGGTCTGGCGGACTTGCCTGCCCCCACTCGGCCATTGGCTTGTCAATTATTCTTACTGGGAAAACTGGTTCTGGCTAGGTATTGGAAATCCCCAACCCCACCCCCATTGGAGGAACTACTAACCGCAATCAATACGCCCATATGTATGAGAGGACCTTGGCAATGGGGACCACTTACTATAAAAGGTTCCATCAGAAATGGTCTTACTGGATAGGTTCTAAATACTGTGTTGCTATCCACTACTAAAATATCTCCTTGGCCCTACCCCTGCCCACGCCTCTTCCCTCCTTCCCACTAGCCCCTGACGGACTGTAGATCTACTATAGCAACATCGATTGCACTTATGTTGTTATAGTGAGGTATAGGGCCCTATTCCACCGGACGATTATCGTTCAGATTATTGTTAAATTGTTCGAATCTAAGCGATAATCGTTCGGTTGAAATGCAGTTAACAATTTATGACCGAACGAAAAATCGTTGATCGCTTTATAAGACCTGGACCTATTTTTATCGTTGCTCGTTCGCAAAACGTTCACAAATCGTTCACACTGAATAAGACGACGTTCGGTCTTTCGCAGTAGATACGAACGCAATAGCGAAGAAATAGCTAAGAAATAACGATCGCAAATACGATCATAAGTAACGATTATCGTTCCATGGAAATGAGTGAACGTTTTTAGGTCTTTCGCAATAGCGGTCGTTTGAGATTGTTAATCGTTAACGATTATGCGAACGATAATCGTCCGGTGGAATAGGGCCCATAGTCATCAGAGAATGGCCCAACGGGTCTGTTGTATTTTATTTTTTACTGTTCCTTTTACCTGCTGGTTATACATCCCCGCGGTTAGCGCCGCATTTGTCATGGAACACTTTTCTGTACGGGCAGATAGCCAACAGAGCTGTTTTTTTTCTATGTGTTTCCTTATATATGTGTATATATATATATATATGTATATATATAGCTATAAGAATATTTATGCATGCTTTTGTGAATCTTACCCACTGTACATGGACATTATGTACGTGACTCATTGTATAACGACAACTCTCGTTTTATTGTTATATTCTGTGTATAAAACTTTAAAAACTTTTCAATAAAAACATTGAAACAGAAGCAGTTAGCTGGAAGTGTGGCGCCTATTTAAGGGGTCGCTGCCACCAGGCGCTGCCACATGCTCTCTAGAGTTCGACGCAGACAGATGCAGAACATGCCTGGGGATTGGGTTGCCAAGGCAACCGTTTTACGCCTAGCAAGTTCGGCTCCGGAGCCCTTATTTAATGGAGAGATGTTGCTTGAAACTTGCTAAAAAACAGACTTTTGTGAGACAGTTGTCCTGCTGTACAGGGACGTCCGCTTCATACCCAGCAGGTGTTGGTCATTTAGCCCCCTGGATGCCATGGACCATGAGTGTGACCGGTGATTTTGGAGCAGTTGCCCATACCAACCAGTCACATCCAAGGTCTTTTTAAAAATACATCCTGCAATCTGATTGTTATTGGCAACTGCACCGCTGCAGGGCTGCATTGCCGAATACAGTGTTGATGCAATATTGTATGTTATAAATCATTGCAAGCAGCATACAGAGTGTATATATATTTATATATGAAGCCCTGCGACATCCGGGCAGCGCTGGCCACATCAGCCGGCACCCCCCGCACGTGCCCGCTCATTGTTAGCTGTAGTTCCGTCCTCCGGGCAGCAGAGGGCGCTGAGCGGTCGCACTGTTCCCCTCGGTCGCTCTGCTCACTCCTGCCCGCCGGTTCAGCGCATCTCCGCCAACCACAACAAGCGGCCGCGGTGTCGGCGTGTCCCCGGAGCGGACGGAGCGGAGGACTGTTTCCCCCTGTGACCGAGCCCGCACACCGCAGCCATGCCGCGAATTATGATAAAGGGAGGAGTGTGGAGGAACACCGAGGTGAGGAGGGAGGGCTGTGCGGGGGGAGGCCTCCATGCTGCCGGGACAGGAGCTCTGCGGCCTGGGGGCACCGGACACCATCCCCGGAGCTACAGCACAGCATGCTGGGAGGAGTAGTGCTCTCTCTCTGCAGCATGCTGGGAGTAGTAGTTCTCTCTGCAGTAAAGCATGCTGGGAGTAGTGGTTCTCTCTCTGCAGTACAGCATGCTGGGAGTAGTAGTTCTCTCTCTGCAGTACAGCATGCTGGGAGTAGTAGTTCTCCCTCTGCAGTACGGCATGCTGGGAGTAGTAGTTCTCTCTCCCTCTGCAGTACAGCATGCTGGGAGTAGTAGTTCTCCCTCTGCAGTACGGCATGCTGGGAGTAGTAGTTCTCTCTGCAGTACAGCATGCTGGGAGGAGTAGTGCTCTCTCTGCAGCATGCTGGGAGTACTAGTTCTCTGCAGTACAGCATGCTGGGAGTAGTAGTTCTCCCTCTGCAGTACGGCATGCTGGGAGTAGTAGTTCTCTCTCTGCAGTACAGCATGCTGGGAGTAGTAGTTCTCTCTCTCTCTGCAGTATAGCATGCCGGGAGTAGTAGTTCTCTCTCTGCAGTACAGCACGCTGGGAGTAGTAGTTCTCTCTCTCTCTGCAGTATAGCATGCTGGGAGGAGTAGTGCTCTCTCTGCAGTACAGCATGCTCGGAGTAGTTGTTCTCTCTGCACTACAGCATGCTGGGAGGAGTAGTTCTCTGCACTACAGCATGCTGGGAGTAGTGGTTCTCTCCCTCTGCAGTACAGCATGCTGGGAGTAGTAGTTCTCCCTCTGCAGTACGGCATGCTGGGAGTAGTAGTTCTCTCTCTGCAGTACGGCATGCTGGGAGTAGTAGTTCTCTCTCTGCAGTACGGCATGCTGGGAGTAGTAGTTCTCTCTCTGCAGTACAGCATGCTGGGGTAGTAGTTCTCTCTCTGCAGTACAGCATGCTGGGGTAGTAGATCTCTCTCTGCAGTACAGCATGCTGGGGTAGTAGTTCTCTCTCTCTGCAGTACGGCATGCTGGGAGTAGTTGTTCTCTCTCTGCAGTACGGCATGCTGGGAGTAGTGGTTCTCTCTCTCTCTCTCTGCAGTACGGCATGCTGGGAGTGGTAGTTCTCTCTCTCTGCAGTATAGCATGCTGGGAGTAGTAGTTCTCTCTCTCTGCAGTACGGCATGCTGGGAGTAGTGGTTCTCTCTCTCTCTGCAGTACGGCATGCTGGGAGTGGTAGTTCTCTCTCTCTGCAGGTTTCCCTGTTCTCTTCAGATGACCAGCAGATACTAGATTATTTCATAGCTTACCTTACCTGGGACTTGTAGTTATCTCACTACTCCTGAACATGCTGGGACTTGTGGTTGGACATTGCTCCATGTTTCTTCATAAATGGCCATCAGACCCCAGGATTCTTCATTGTTCGGTGTATCTCCAGACGCTCGGGGTGTATCTCATAGTCACACATCTTTCTATGATCTGTATCCCCTGTGTCTCCATCATTTCCATGTAATACTATCACCTCCCAGTAGTGGACGCTGTAGAGATGATGTGTATCCGGCTGTCCCCTCCTCTAGTGATAACGTGTGACCCCCGGGGGATCGGGCATTGGCTGACATTTATTACTGAGTGGTGATTGGCTGTGTTATTATATCCTGTGTATTATTATATCTCATGTATTTTATATCTGTTTCCCCGACAGGATGAAATCCTCAAGGCGGCTGTTATGAAATATGGCAAAAACCAGTGGTCTCGAATTGCGTCCTTACTGCATAGGAAGTCCGCCAAGCAGTGCAAAGCCCGATGGTAATGGGGATTCTCTCTACACAGTTACTGACTGCACCGTCCAGCATCATAAACATGTGGAAAATTATACTGTCTGTGTGCTGAGACCCCCACTGACCATAAGAACAAGCAGGGAGAAGTGCACGGTTATGCGCTTCACTCTGCGGCTCACAGTGATCTGTATCCACCTCGACAAGACAAGCTCTGTAGACTCTAGAGAAGCTAGACGGAGATCAATGCAAGTCGGGGAGTTTGTCGTATAACCGTGCGTCACTTGTCCTCCATTCCAGTGATCAGTGGGGTGGTCTAAAAATTTTACCAAATATTAAGCATTTACAGATGCCGCCGCTTCCAGTGTAACGTTACTGACATGATCACTGTAGTCTGCCAGCTAGGAACCATACCGATCACTCTTCTGTTTTTGGATGTTAGGTACGAGTGGCTGGACCCCAGTATTAAGAAGACAGAATGGTCACGTGAAGAGGAGGAGAAGCTGCTGCATTTGGCCAAGCTGATGCCCACACAATGGAGAACCATCGCCCCGATCATTGGCAGGACGGCCGCCCAGTGTCTGGAGCATTACGAGTACTTACTGTAAGTAACACTGGGAAACCTGCTGACTATGGGCAGTGATCAGCCATGACTGCAACTGGTGCAAGGGAGCACGTGTACCCCACGTATAGCAGCCTATGGGGTTCTACATCTGGTATCTTACCGGTGTATGTTTCTGATAGTGATGCCGCTAATTGTAAAAAAGGAAGAGTCCCTCAGTCTTAAAGGAGAAATCTGGCAAAAATCTGCCCCCCAAAAGTTATACAAATCAGCAATATACACTTATTAAGGGAAATGCTTCTAAAGTGTTTTTTTTCCCCTGCACTTACTACTGCATCTAGGCCTCACTTCCTGGATAACATGGTGATGTCACTTCCTGGGTAACATAGTGATGTCACTTCCTGGATAACACGGTGATGTCACGACCCGACTCCCAGAGCTGTGCGGGCTGTGGCTGCTGGAGAGGATGATAGCAGGGGGACACTGAGGGACACAGGGCACTGGAGGGACACTGAGCATCCCTCTGCCATCATCATCACCATGTTGTCCAGGAAGTGACATCACCATGTTGTCCAGGAAGTGACATCACCATGTTGTCCAGGAAGTGACATCACCATGTTGTCCAGGAAGTGACATCACCATGTTGTCCAGGAAGTGACATCACCATGTTGTCCAGGAAGTGACATCACCATGTTGTCCAGGAAGTGAATCCTTGATGCAGTAGTAAGTGCAGGGAAAAAAGCACTTTATAAGCATTTCTCGTAATAAGTGTATATTGGGGATTTTAATATCGTTTTGGAGGCAATATGATACTTTAATAAAAAATTTCGCCGGACTTCTGCTTTAACAGCCATAGGCTGTATCCATGCTCTCCAGTACTTACTAGGGCTGCATCCAACTTCTCCAGCTGCTGAGAATTGAATGCCAAACCCAAACTTTCAGTAAGTGTGCTCATGACAATTGTAACCCTTCCTATACGCTGCTCCCAGATATAAGCAGTGCCAGATGTGCTTGGCAACCACGTATCCGCTGATAATATACCGTACACTTTATACAGGGGTCATTGGTGTGAATTGTCACTTAGTCCCTTGTACACTGCCATTGGAGCAGATCTGGAGATTATTTTGGTTTTTGTGTCCGGATGTTAATTCTCTTGTTCTTTCCCATTTCAGAGATAAAGCAGCTCAGAGGGACAATGAGGAAGAAGCGGCTGATGACCCCCGGAAGCTAAAACCTGGAGAAATCGACCCAAATCCTGAGACCAAACCCGCCAGGCCTGACCCTGTGGATATGGATGAAGGTATATGAGCTGGGCCGTCTCCTATATTAAGGAAGGGGAACCTTCATCCATCCAGCTTTTGCAAAACTACATTAGCTGTCTAGGCATGATGGGAATTGTAGTTTTTTAATAGCTGGATGGCCGAAGATTCCCCATCCCTGCCTTATATTATCTGTATTTTATACCATTCGATTAGAAATGTAGGAACAGTGCCCTATGTAGGTATTTTGTATTTCAACATCTAGATTGATGTCCTATTCAACAGGTTTGAAGCAGTGGTCACAGCGCCCCCTAGTGAAGGACCCACCTTAACCCTTTAAGGACGGGGCCCATTTTCGTTTTTGCGTTTTCGTTTTTTCCTCCTTGTGTTTAAAAGGCCATAGCACTTGCATTTTTCCACCTAGAGACCCACATGAGCCCTTATTTTTTGCGTCACTAATTGTACTTTGCAATGACAGGCTGAATTTTTGCATAAAGTACACTGCAAAACCAGAAAAAATTCAAAGTGTGGTGAAATTGAAAAAAAAAAAAACGCATTTCTTTTATTTGGGGGGTATTTGTTTTTACGCCATTCGCCCTGGGGTATAACAGACTTGTTATGCATGTTCCTCAAGTCGTTACGATATATAACATGTATAACTTTTCTTGTATCTGACGGCCTGTAAACAATTCAAACCATTGTTAACAAATATATGTTCCTTAAAATCGCTCTATTCCCAGGCTTATAGCGCTTTTATCCTTTGGTCTATGGGGCTGTGTCAGGTGTCATTTTTTGCGCCATGATGTGTTCTTTCTATCGGTACTTTGACTGCGCATATACGACTTTTTGATAGCTTTTTATTACATTTTTTCTGGATTTGATGCGACATAAAAAGGCGCAATTTTTCACTTTGGGATTTTTTTGCGATTACGCCGTTTACTGTGCGAGATCAGGAATGTGATTAATATTTTGGGGGGATTACACACGCAGTGATAACAAACATGTTTATTTATTTACTTTTATTTAAAATATGGGAAAAGGGGGTTGATTCAGACTTTTATTAGGGGAGGGGGATTTTTATTGCCAACAATACTTTTTTTTTTTTTTTTTTTTACACACATATACTAGAAGCCCCCCTGGGGTTAGGGTTATTCCCCCTGGGGGACTTCTATTATATATACTTTGATCTCTCATTGAGATCTTTGCTGTACAGATATACGGCAAAGATCAATGAGATCGGCACTCGTTTGCTTTCGGCTGCTGCAGCCGATAACAAACGAGTGCCGAGTCGGGGACGGCGCCATCTTGGAGCGGTCCCAGGCCGGCAGCAGGTACGGAGATCGCTCCTCCGGGATAATGTCCCGGAGGAGTGATCTCACCCAATAGACACCAGGGAACGGCTGCATCCGGTAATTGGATGCAGCTGTCATGTTTAACAGCTGCATCTGATTACTGTATTAGCGGGCACCGCGATCGGACCGTGCCCGCTAATACCTGCGGTCCCGGGCTACAAGCGGCACCTGGGACCGCCGCGGTTCAGAGCGGGGTCGCGTCATGCGTCCTTAAGAGGTTAAAGTGTCACTGTCGTTAAAATTTTTATTGCAGAAATCAGTAGTACAGGCGATTTGAAGAAACTTTGTAATTGGGTTTATTAGCCAAAAAATGAATTTTTATCATGAAAAAGCAGTTTGAAGCTCTCCCTCTGTCTTTATGGTTTTCCTATGGAGAAAGTAAAGGCAGCAAAACAGGCCAACAAAGAGTTAATTTACATTCACATCACAGGCTCTCTCCTCTGCAGTCACCACTGACCTCTAATTAGGGCTCTGAATAGCTCCCCCACTGTGCAATCCTTTGTTCTCAGCTCTCTGCTGCCCGCTAATCTCGCTCCTCCCCCCTCCCCTCTCCCCTCTTCATAGAACAGACAGATCCGACTGATGAAAAAACAGTCAAGATTTCCTGATTCTGAGAAGTGGATGACAGAAAGGAGAGGAGGGGGGGACCTGGGAAAAGGCTTTTTACATGCAGATAATGGCAGATTTGGCTAATAAACCCAATTACAAAGTTTCTTAAAATCACCTGGATTATTGATTTCTGCGAAAAAAATTTTAACGAAAGTGACACTTTAACCCTCTGTTTATGCGTATTTATACCATGTCACTTTTCTAACCTGAACGTATGCAATGTCTCTTTCTTGCAGATGAGCTGGAGATGTTGTCTGAGGCCAGAGCCCGTCTTGCTAACACCCAGGGTAAAAAGGCCAAGAGGAAAGCCAGAGAGAAGCAGCTGGAGGAGGCCAGGTCTGTTCTGCGTATTCTGCTTGTGCACCTGGCAGAAATCCTCTTCTTAAAGGGGTTCTCCACTTTGGACAATCCCTACTTGTTAGAAGGGACTTTTGACAATAGATTGTGAAGTCTATCACTGCTGGGCTGTCAATCAGATCTGACCCTTATTTTGAAGGGCTTTGAAGCTTCGTTTCATTGGAGTGAGTGGAGCTGAATTGTAATACCGTACACAACCTGGGGATGGGGTGCCGTTGTTTTTCCAAGAAAGTAGATGTGTTTTTCCTAATTTCCTGGATAACCCCTTTAAGACTGGGAATTCTTTACAGAGCAGTTCCATAATGGATTGTATGATTGTATTGTATGTGTATTGGCTCAGCTCTACAACAATACAGGTTGTAATATCTTGGTGTATACAGCTACCAATGAGCAGCGACTGATGCTGAGACAAAGCCGATGCCTCGTTGTCAGTCCATACATGTTATGTTGTTGTATGTGGATTATTGCAGCATTATTTATCGGTGGAGGATGTGTAATCATTACCTGGCTTGTGTGGGGTTAATCCTGACTGCTCATTGTGCCTGGAAATGATCTCTCCTCTCAGCTTATAGTATTGATGATTGTGTTGGTCGTTCTCAGGCGTTTGGCAGCTCTTCAGAAGAGGCGAGAACTGCGGGCGGCAGGGATCGAGATACAGAAGAAGAGGAAAAAGAAGCGCGGCGTGGATTACAATGCTGAGATCCCGTTTGAGAAGAAGCCGGCGCCGGGCTTCTATGACACCTCCGAGGAGAACTATGACGCACTGAACGCCGACTTCAGAAAACTGCGGCAGCAGGACCTGGACGGGGAGCTCCGATCGTAAGTGACGGAAGCCGATGGTGTCTGGTTGTGTGATTATTACATAGGCCGGGGGATTGTATGGCCACATGTGAACACCACAGCTGACCCTAGCAAGATTAGCGGCCACTCTGATCCCACCAGTTTTACTCTGTGTCTAAGACAAAGTGGCACCGTGTATCTCTGACGAGTGTGGGCTCGTATTCCGCATGGTCGCCAGAGTCTACAAGTCTATATGACTCCAAATAACATAGTAACGAACCAATCTGTAGTTCTCTTGACTATATATGTGAATGAAAGGATTTTTTTTTTTTTTTAACCGCTGTATTTATAGGGGGAGATTTATCAAACATGGTGTAAAGTGAAACTGGCTCAGTTGCCCCTAGCAACCAATCAGATTCCACCTTTCATTTTCCAAATAGTCTGTGAGAAATGAAAGATGGAATCTGATTGGTTGTTAGGGGCAACTGGGCCAGTTTCACTTTACACCATGTTTGATAAATCTCCCCCATAGTGCCTATTCATCCTGCAATATTATTAGGTTTGTCCCTGGACCCCTCTGGCCTCTGACTCGGCCCCCAGTAGCTAAGATGACAGCCAGGGGCCTAGTAAAGTACTCTTATTACTAATGGAGCGGTCAGATCACAATACACAGTGATACAGGACATGTTTGCACACAGCTCTGTAGACAGAGAAGTCTGACTCTTCTGCCTAATCTATAAGCCTCATACGTTTGATTTAACAGAAGTATAATTATTTTGTTAGTGAAAAAGAAGCAAAAGAGCGAAAGAAAGACAAGCAGAATATAAAGAGGAAGAAGGAGTCGGACCTGCCGGCGGCCATCCTGCAGACGACTGGCGGGGTGTCCGAGCTGACCAAGAAGAGGAGCAAACTAGTCCTGCCTTCACCTCAGGTTAGTGTTGGACTAAATGGTATAAATATAATCTCCATTGCGGTATATACTGTGCACCCACAGACATTACAGACCTCATGGTACTATAGGCGATGTGTACTGGCATGGGCAGAGTCATATTACCATTTATATGATGTGAATGAGCCTGTCAGATGTCTGTCTGCAGAGTTCAAGGCTTTATTACACACACTAGTATACATATATACACTTATATTTTAGCAGATTTGCTACAGGAATTTCTGCCACTGAAAATCGATTCCATTCATCTGAAGAGGTGGTTTTAGCACCAAGCTTTAAATTTCTCTAGTAAGGCCCCCTTCATACGTCCGGAAAATCTGCCCGGATTTCCGGACCCATAGACTTACATTAGACACGGACACCCTTCCGGATTTTCCCGGAAGGGTGTCCGTTCTGGAAAATAGGTCAGGATTTTTTAGATCCGTCCGGAATTCTGGTCTGGGCGCCCCATCGAAGTCTATGGGAGTGGCGGAACCGCGGACACTTTCCTGATGCACATCAGGAAAGTGTCCGTTACGGATTGGCCAGCCGCCCGACCCCCGTTCCCAATCCTCGATTGCTGCCTGGTACGGCCCCTGACACGGGCAGATCGCCCGACACATCCCCACACACACACACACACACACACACACACACACACACACACACACACACACAGCTCACCTTGGCATCCTGTCATTTTGGGGTCCTCAACAGAAAAGTAGAAAAAGGACGGCCAGAGCAGGATCCAGGATAAGTGAGACTACCCCTTAAACTACTACTCCCATCATGCCCTGATGACAGCTGATGATGGGAGTTGTAGTTCTGCAACCTGGATGATGACAGGTTGCAGAACTACGACTCCCATCATCAGCTGCCATCAAGGCATGATGGGAGTTGTAGTTTTGCACCCTGCGGTCATCCAGGTTGCAGAATTACAACTCCTATCATGTCTTTTTGGCAGTACATGATGGAAGTTGTAGTTCTGCAACAAATAAGAGGATCACACAGTATAGGAGGGGGAAGGTAGTGGCACAGTACAACTACATCTCCCACCATGGTGTAATAATATGCAGTACAAAATCACATAATGGGAGTTGTAGTTCTGTGACACATAAGAGGAAGACACATGAGGGGGAGATGGTGACACACTACACTAGGGGGAAGGTGGCACGGTACAAATAGGGGACACGGGCACGGTACATTAGGTACATCCTGTGTACTAGGGCCTTTAGTCTGTGTGGCTATATGGTCGGCGTTAGAGAGCAGCCGGGGAGGGGATCACCTGCTGCCTCTCTTTCTCCCTTGCTTTATCTCCTGATCTTACCTTTTGACATACCTGATGACATGTCAGGTTATTTTTAACGACAGTGACTCTTTAAAGTCAAAAGTATTACAACTGTTTAAAAAAGTTATGGAAAGAGGCAAGGTACATGTTACAGGGACCTAATACGCAGCACTGCACGTCCGGCCCTCCTGCGCATGAATATTACTACTTATGTTCCCACCTACCAGATAACTGATATTCTATGTATAGGCCATAAATGCCAGTGACTGGATTATTGTTGTATGTTGGACTTTGGGGAACATCCCTGCATGGTCAGTGTCTGCAGAATGTTAGGAATATTATTGGTGAAAAGTTTCATTTCACAGGTCAATTGGGTTACAATTTCCCTTTGCAGGATTTGGTAAACAGGGGGTGCACTATATACTCATTACCCATACAACTGGGGGTGCACTATACATTCATTACCCATACAACAGGGGATGTGGTATGCATTCATTACCCATACAACAGGGGGTGCACTATACACTCATTACCCATACAACAGGGGGTGCTATACACTCATTACCCATACAACAGGGGGTGCACTATGCACTCATTACCCATACAACAGGGGGTGCTATACACTCATTACCCATACAACAGGGGGTGCTATACACTCATTACCCATACAACAGGGGGTGCTATACACTCATTACCCATACAACAGGGGGTGCACTATATACTCATTACCCTTGCATTGGAGTTCAGTGGAGATTATGGTCTATGCGCTTGTCACCAAGAATGCGTCTTGGGCTTCATTTTAAGAAAGTGCCGTCTTCCCTTTCAGATTTCTGATGCAGAGTTAGAAGAAGTGGTGAAGATCGGACAAGCCAGTGAGATTGCCCGGCAGACCGCTGAGGAGTCTGGGATCACCAATTCTGCATCCAGCACCTTACTGTCTGAGTATAATGTTGCAAATAACAGCATCGCCCTCAGAACACCAAAAACACCGGCCGCCCAAGACCGCATACTGCAGGTAAGAAATATAACTAAATAACTGAGGGCGGCTGACCGCTAGGTGGCACAGTGCTTGTTGCTGCTGCAGGCTCTCAGACTATGCTGGGACTTGTAGTGGACACCATTACTATGGTGGACATGAAATTGTACGTTTATTGTAATGTTTTGTTTCGTGTTTTTTCAGGAGGCGCAGAACTTGATGGCACTTACAAATGTGGACACCCCTTTAAAGGGTGGGCTCAACACCCCGCTGCACGAGAGCGACTTCTCTGGTGTTACACCGCAGAGACAAGTGGTTCAGACCCCTAATACTGTACTCTCTACACCATTCAGGTGACGCAATGATCACTGTTACTGTCATGTACATTCTATATATTACTACAGGATACAAAGCCTGGATGACCTGACTTTCCAGAATCCCTGGTGCTGCTGCCGGCTATATGTTTCCTGATGCAGAGGGACTTTAGTCATATATACTGATTATTAAAGTGTCGCTGTCGTTTTTTTTTTTTTTTTTTTGCAGAAATCAATAGTCCAGGCAATTTTAAGAAACTTTGTAATTGGGTTTATTTGGCAAATATGCCATTATCTGCATTCAAAAAGACTTTCCCCAGCTCTCTCTCTCACACTCTCTCTATCTCACTCTCTCTCTCACACTCTCTCTCTCACTTGCTCTCTCACTTGCTCTCTCACTCTCTCTCTCTCTCTCTCTCTCTCTCACTCTCTCTCACACTCTCTCTCTCACACTCTCTCTCTCACACTCTCTCTCTCACACACTCTCACTCTCTCACTCTCACTCTCTCACACTCTCTCTCTCACACTCTCTCTCACACTCTCACACTCTCTCTCACACTCTCTCTCTCACTCTCACACTCTCTCTCTCACACTCTCTCTCTCACTCTCACACTCTCTCTCACACTCTCTCACTCTCTCTCTCACTCTCTCTCTCACTCTCACTCTCACACTCTCTCACACTCTCTCACACTCTCTCACACTCTCTCACACTCTCTCACACTCTCTCACACTCTCTCACACTCTCTCACACTCTCTCACACTCTCTCACTCTCTCTCACACTCTCACACTCTCTCACACACTCTCTCCCACACTCTCTCTCTCTCTCACACACTCTCTCTCACACTCTCTCTCTCCCTCACCCCTTTTACATCAGTCGGGCTCTGTCTACTCTATGGAGGAGGGAGATTAGTCGCCAGCAGAGAAAAAAGGATTACACAGCAGGAGCTGTATAAAAGACTATTCAGAGGTCAGAGAGGTCAGTGCTGACTTTAGAGGAGATAGCCTGGTGATGTAGCTGTAAATTAACTCTTTGTTGTCCTGTTTTGGTGCCTCATCTCACTCCACCCCTCCCCTCTCCATAAGAGAACAATGAAGACAGGAGGGAGAGCTGCAAACTGCTTTTTCATGATAAAAATGCATTTTTCGGCTAATAAACCCAATTACAAAGTTTCTTAAAATCACCTCTACTATTGGTGTAAGGCATGTGACCATGCCGTATGTCATATTGAGCATGTTTTCTTTCTGCCCTAGAACCCCATCTCAAAGTTCAGAAGGATTAACCCCAAGAGGTGGCATGACCCCTAAACCAGTTATTGGAGCCACACCAGGAAGGACACCATTACGGGACAAGCTGAACATCAATCCAGAGGACGGATCAGTGGATTACAATGATCCTACGTATATTAAACATCTGGTAAATAACAGAGAACAGGTCTATTACAATTCTAAGAATTAAAGGGGAAATTGGGTTGGGACCAGCTAGTTTTGGTAAAGTCTTACTGTCAGGGTGTTGAGTGCCACAAGTCTGACTTCATGATTCCTCTGTCTTTCCTATATTATGTCTGGGCTCTCTGAGCGAGACTGGTGGAGTAGGGAAGGTACAGAAAGCTACATGGGTAAATATGAATTTGTTAGGTAAGATTGTTCCTCTGTTAAACACAGGAAAGGGAATCCCGGGAACAGCTACGACTCGGGCTCATGTCTCTGCCCACTCCGAAGAATGACTTTGAGATCGTCCTGCCAGAAAATGCTGAGCGAGAACTAGAGGAGCGAGAACAGGAGGACTCCTTCATAGAAGATGCAGCAGATGTGGAGGCGCGCAAACAGGTATCCATCAGTATATGGCAAATACCATGAGGGTATATTCAGACTCTTAATATAGGTGTATACATGATGTAACTTATCTCTGGAACCCACCGATCACTAGTCAGGGATTTCTTGATTTCCCTGTATTTTCTTTAACAGAAGGTTCATGGGGAGTAGTTTATATGGAGCAGTGGACGGTCATTGTTCCATACAGCTTTATAAGAGTTAAACCAGATGACTCATTAAATGGCACTGTGACCATACGGCTATGTGATGCTTGATAAAGACTAGAGATGAGTGAATGCAGCCCTAGGGATTGCTGGAAAACATGGATATGGCCTATGACTGTATCCATGTTTTTCAGACTCCTTAGGGCTGCATCCAACTACTTCAGCCACCGGTAATCAGATGCTGCACACTCAGGTTTGCCCATCTCTAATATAGTCCATGGAAGAGTCAAACTTTTGCACTGTTGGTGAAATAACATTGTTTGGCAGTGCCGCCTCCTTGTAGGATTACTATTGCTCTGGCAGGTGCCATTTTTTTATTTTTTATTAATCTGACCTGAGCTTCAACACCAGATAAAACCCATGGACTGGCATGACGTGGTTTCTGGAAGAACGCAGCCTTCTTACAGACCATCTTTGGGGTGTTGGAACAAATAGCATTCACATATGAGATACGGATACATTTTTTTTTTTTTTTTTTTTTTTTTAAATCTTTATTTTCTAACATTGTATTTGTAGGCAGTAAGAGATGCACAACGGGCGAAGGAACTGAAGGAGAGACATAAAGCCGTGCAAAAAGATTTACCAAGACCGTCTGAAGTAAGCAGCACTTTCTATTTCTACATATATATATATATATATATATATATATATATATATATATATAATGTGTGTGTGTGTGTGTGTGTATATATATATATATATATATATATATATATATATATATATATATATATATATATATATATATATAATATATACACACACACACATTATATATATATATATATATATATATATATATATATATATATATATATATATATATATATATATATATATATATATATATATACAATAAATTTTACACAGGAATTGTTGACCATACTGTAAGTAAGAAGTAGGGAAGGTGTGAAACAGGATTCCTTTTCTTAGAGACACGATTCAGCATAGATGCTGAGAACCCAGATACGACAGGTGGTACTGGATTTGGCTGTGTGTACAGATGATACTGACACCTCTATCGGTTTGTAGGTAAATGAAACCATCCTGAGGCCTGTGAATGTGGAGCCGCCTCTTACTGACCTGCAAAAGAGTGAAGAAATGATCAAGAAGGAGATGATCACAATGCTGCACTACGACTCATTGCATAACCCGTACGGGGATTACGCCGGGGGCAAGAAGAGTAAGGTTCCTGGTTCTGCATCAACCAGTGCAGAACATGTGGCGTTTCTGGAGCATAATCCATATGATAAGTTCACCGAAGATGATCTGCAACATGTAAGTAGCCGGATGATACTACAGTGGAGTTTGCTGGCTGGCAGGTTTTGTTCTCTTCATGATGCATGTATAGAGGGAGGTTTAGTGCAGGAGCCTTGTCCTCTAGGTGTTGCCATGCCTGGATGCCCCTTGGAGAGTCGGGGGAGGGGGGGTGTTAGGAAGACAGTAAGTTCCTATGTAAATACTAATCTTCCATGTTTCAGGCTGAGGATCTCCTGCAGCAAGATATGGAGGTGGTGAAGCAAGGTATGGGCCACGGAGACCTGTCACTGGACGCCTACAACCAGGTGTGGGAGGAATGCTACAGTCAGGTGCTTTACCTTCCCGGACAAGGACGATACACCAGAGCCAACCTGGCCAGCAAGAAGGACAGGATCGAGTCTCTGGAGAAGAGGCTGGAGGTGAGCGCCTCTACCACTGTGTATGCTCTCCATACATTGCTCTCTTTCTGTGATTGCATTGTTGGAGATGGTATTGTAAGGACGATTGCTGTATGGACTCGTATGTGTAATGTAAACGGCCCTTTACACAGACATTCAGACATTTACAATAGCGCTATGGAGGGGTGAAGTTAGATTGCCTTGTTATTGCAGCTGCGAATGATCCTGATGTTTCCTCATGCTAAACATGAGAAAAGTCATGTGCAGCCCCAGTTTAAAGGGGGTATCTGGAGGGCAGGAGAAAGGTCCTACCTTTTCTGCTCTCTGGCGCTCCACTTTCTCCCTGTGCCCATCCATGCAAGTAACTTGTGCAAATAAAGGGGGAGTGGTACCATGTGGAGCGATCTGCGGGCATTGTGTGCCTGATGTCTCTGCAGGCACCTATTGATCATTGCCCACAACATGCTCCTGCAATCCTCTCATCTTCAGAAATATCAACACAGACTGGCACAGAAGGGAAGTGGAGAGCAGATGAGGCAGGACTTTTTCAGCTCTCTGGATAACCCCTTTAAGGCCTGGATTACACAACTGATCTCTGGAGGGGGAAAAAAATCTTAATCAGAAATCTGCAGATAAATGTACAGATTTCTAATATAATATTTCCTATAGAAACATGCTGATTCCATGTGGATTTAGCCTCCATGTAATGGTGCATTTACACAGACAGATTTATCTGACAGATTTTTGAAGCCAAAACCAGGAACAGCCTATAGACAAAGAACAGTTCATAAAGAAAACACTGAGATTTCTCCTTTTTTCTAATCCATTCCTGGCTTTGGCTTCAAAAATCTGTCTGTGTAAATGCACCATAAGTCACTAGACACGTGGGTGAATACCATGGGGTAAAGTGAAACTGGCTCAGTTGCCTCTAGCAACCAATCAAATTCCACCTTTTTATTTTCAAAAGAGTCTGTGAGGAATGAAAGGTGGAATCTGATTGGTTGCTAGGGGCAACTGAGCCAGTTTCACTTTACACCATGTTTGATAAATCTCCCCCTATGTGTTAGGGCCTTTAGTGCGGAGTACAGGTGGCTTGTTATGCACAGTATCCCCTGTAGATGGCAGCAATGTTCTTTACATCTGCAATAAATTTCAAAATTTAACTCAGCAATTTTCTTTTTTTTCCCTTTCCTCCATTTTCAGGGGATAGATAATTTCATCATGTCTGGACAGCCACATCTTAAGCTTTGGTTATCCAGGCATGATGGGAGTTGTAGTTTTACAACAGCTGGAGAGCCTAGGTTCCCTACCCCTGCCTTAGAGTATTGTTCAGTGAGATTGTCACTTGTTATTGGGACCTGTAGCCTTTGTGAACAAGCTTTTTAACCTCTTGTATGCAGCAACCACCTTGGTTGCCACAGTCAGACTACACAAGACTGGTTTCCGTCTGTCACCATGGTTCTGTGTTACTACTGTCCTCTTCTTCCCTCCAACCCTGGTAGAGCCCTTGTTGTACTCCACATCTTCCTCTGACCGTGGTGTTTCACATAAGAATATTGTGACAACTGTAACGTTTGTCTTTTTCAGGTAAACAGAGGTCACATGACTGCCGAGGCCAAAAGAGCAGCAAAGATGGAGAAGAAGCTGAAGATTTTGCTGGGAGGTTATCAGTCCCGAGCGATGGGGCTTATAAAACAACTCAATGAAATCTGGGATCAGTATGAGCAGGCAAGCCTGGAGCTGAAGACATTCGAGGAGCTGAAGAAACACGAAGATATCGCCATCCCCAGGAGGATAGCGGTAAAATATCATTTCTATTTTATCATAGAACCAACACCAACTAAACAAGACATCATACACAAATAAACTACAACCAAAGGCAACATGATATAAAAATAACCTACAACTGAAATATATATATATATATATATATATATATATATATATATATATATATATAAATATAAATTTTATTTTGGGCCCTGAGCTAGTCTGACATACCATGCCCCCTCCCCCCTTTTCCATCCTGTATAATACTTAAGAGCTGCACTCACTATTCTGCTGGTGGGGTCACTGTGTACATACATTACATTACTTATCCTGTACTGATCCTGAGTTACATCCTGTATTATACCCCAGAGCTGCACTCACTATTCTGCTGGTGGGGTCACTGTGTACATACATTACTTATCCTGTTTTTCTCCCGCCAGTCTCTTAAAGAAGATGTGCAGCGACAGGAGGAGAGAGAGCGGGAGCTTCAGCAGAGATTTGCAGAACTTCTCCTGGAGAAAGAAGGCTCTGTACCCAAATACTAAACCAAGTGAATGCCTCCAGCCTACCGCTGGCCACGTGTGCATGTGCTCGTCCTGCCGCCTGTGATCAGTACAGATCTGCTGCTCCGTGTATCTGCCGTGTCCTCCTGTTGTGAGCCGAGCTTTACACACCTGCAAAATCTGAAGTCCTATAAGTGCATAAAAACCAGGCGTATCTGGTCTATAGACTTTCTCTGAACGACGAGAAGAGCGATGGATATTTTTATTTTGTGATACTGAAAGCCCCCTCCCCCCACCTCATACATCCACCCAGCAGTGTAAGGTGAAGCCCTGTCTGCAGGGAGGCACGCTTACTTTTACTAGTTGTATATTTGTTGTTTTTCTGTTTTTTACCAATGTAGGTGAATCATTCATTCCATTGAATGTAGGTAGCGGCAGCGTTGTATCATTCTGTAACCTCGGAGGTGTTCATTGCCTGCGGATTATTGATGTACAATAAATATCATAAAGGTAAAATAAAGGCTCTCGGCTTTGTGCGCTTTCTTTATAAGAGATGTGTCACGTATAGATAAAAACTTAAAAAAAAAAAAAAATCAGATTCTTGTTACCCTCAAAAAGGTTAAAGGGGTTGTACACCAAAAAATGTTTTCTTTCAAATCAACTGCTGCCATAAAGTGCCAGAGATTTGTAATTTACTTCTATTAAAAAATCTCAAGCCTTCCAGTACTTATCAGCTGCTGTATGCCCAGCAGGAAGTTGTATTATTTCCAGTCTGGAGAGCAGGAGAGGTTTTCTATGGGGAGTTCCTGCAGGACACACAGCAGCTGATAAGTACTGGAAGACTTAAGATTTTTTAATAGAAGTGAATTACAAATCTCTGGCACTTTATGGCACAAGTTGATTTGAAAGAAAAAAACATTTGGTGAACAACCCCTTTAACTGTAAAGACCTAATAGTTACAGCTGAGGGTTTGCTACATATTAAATCTCCTTCTAAACTGATAACCAACTTTCAGGACCGAATCCCAGGCTGTGTAAATTTGCTTAAATTTTTTTCCTAATTGCGAATCCGGAATAACGGACCAATTTAGGTTCCATTGATTTCTATTGGGATGTTTACTTATAGATCTGTACTTCGTTCTGCAATATATAAATAGGACTAGTCCTAGTGCGGACTATAAGGCCTCATTCACACGTTCTGTCATTTTTCCGGACTGTATCTTATTAAGCCACAAAAAATTGTCCGTAGTGGATTAGTAGATCTGCAAAAAAATGGAAAGGTGATAGTTAAATTGGGGGGGATCTGTATTTTTATAGCTTTAGATAGCTCATTGACATCCATTACAAAGTTATATTACTTTGTAATGTGTGTTAATTAAGCAGAATGCGGCACGGATACAATCAATGTGAACATCCCAATAGAAATCATTCGGCCTTAAATTTATAATGGCAGATCTGAAGTTACGGACAAATATATGGGACGTTTTAAATGAGGCCTCATTCACACGTTCTGTGTTTCACAGGCAACAAATGTGGAAGGCGTATAGTGGAATCCCCACACTTTAAACAACAGTGAAACTAATGTAAAGTGTACCTGTCGTTAATTTTATTTTTTGCCGAAATCAATAGTCCAGGCGATTTTAAGAAACTTTGTAATTGGGTTTATTAGCCGAAAAATGCAATTTTATCATGAAAAAGCAGTTCGAAGCACCCCCCCTGTCTTCATGATTGTTTATGGAGAAGGGAGGGGTGGAGGGAGATGAGGCACCAAAACAGGAATACAAACAGTTAATTTACAGCTTCATCACCAGGCTATGAAGTCAGCACTGACCTCTGAATACCGGCTTTCACACAGATCCCACTGTGTAATCCTTTGGTCTCTGCTGGCGACTAATCTCCCTCCTCCCCAGGTTACACAGCGTCTGACTGATGTAAAAGAGTAGATTTCCTGATAATGAGCAGTGGATGAGAGGGGGGGGGGGGGCTAGGGAAAGTCTTTTTGAATGCAGATAATGGCATATTTGCCTAATAAACCCAATTGCAAAATTTCAAATCATCTGGACTATTGATTTTCTGCAAACAAGAAAAAAAACAAAACGACAGTGACCCTTTAAGTTCAAATGCTGAATTTGACTCTCGGTGGCTGGAAAAGATGGATCCAGCCTATGGCTCTGCTCTGTACAGAAGGCATACAGTGGTCTAGGTCATACGGTAACTTCCTGCTGTAGAGAGGCACAGGAAGCTGCTATATACAGAGGGCATGCAGCCATAGGCGGTATCCATTCATTCCAAGACCGAGCATTCAGCATTTCATGAAACCGATCCTACCGCAAGTTCGCGCATCTCTACTAGTAAATCATAATCGAAAGTCTTAATTTTCTATTTTGTCTATGGATTTAAGCCCAGAATCTTGGCCTCCTCTCCTCCTCTTCACACTTATCACCAGTATCTGTTTCATCTACCGGGCCCCAACTCTTTTTGCAGTCTTATATTTTAATCCTCTCTGTAGATTATAAGGCATTAATATAGTCCTCACACCCCGGCCGTATGATAGGCTTGATGTTTGCATGGATGTGCCAAAGAAAACCTCCGGCATATTGAGCTGCATACCTTCTACGACGTGTGACTGGCACCCATCACAACTATTTTTCTTGTCCTTTGTTCACGGCAGAAACTGCAAATAAATTTCATCTCTTGGGCAGAACGGGGGGCGGCTCTGAGCCCCTCTTTATGGTGCGTAATGGGAAACAGACATGAGGACAGATGCTTCATAGCTCACAGATACTTAACCACCTAACTGTGAAGTTACTTTTATAGTATGACTACTGCCTGTCTGCACTGGGCTGGAGATAACTGTACATCATTAATATTATATGACCTAATAGTAATTCCTGTAATCTTTCATTTATAGTACTTTACAGGTGCCAGATTATTGGATATTTTGCTTGCTTCCTTAGAGTGCGTTCACACTACCGAACATCCCATGGGTTGCGCGGCTTGCCCCCATGCACACCTGCTTGACTCTCCGCCTGTGCCATAGACTCTATTAAGTGCTCGGGTAGATTCCACCATCCACCCAAAGAATTCACTTGGGCCGATTATCAGCCAGGAGCCTTGCTAGAAACGCTCCTGTGGCCAATGATCGGCCCCTCCTTAAAGTGACAGCGATCAGCCGAGGTGCGGGGAAAATGCCTGATTATCGGCTGAAGGCAACTTTTGAGGAAGCTTTAAAATTTATCAGCCTCACATCTTCCTATGTAAACAGGAAATGTGCAGCCAATAACAATGGGAAACTGACAGCACGGATATGAATATATCTGTGCTGTCAGTTTCCAAACCACACATACAGTGCATACGTACCGCTCGCGATGCTGTGTGATCTGGCATCCCACTCTCCGGTATGTAGTTATAGCGATGGATGTAAGCTGATATTGCCGGATCACACAGCAGTGCTGATCATAAGTATAGACTGCTGTGTGATCTGGAAACTGACAGCACAAATATATATATATATACACACACATATCTGCTCTCAGTTTCTATGGCTGCATGAATAATACAAAAATTGGTGGTGCGGCCCAGCCATTTGATTAATTGTGCCATGTAGAGGCATAGCAAACAAGCTCTGATCTTGCAACCTTAAAGGACAACTCCGGCGGGACCCCCCCAAAAAAAAAAAAAACACAGACACACACAGACACCATACTCACCATCTCTCCGGTGACGATCGCCACTCGATTCGCCCGCCGTCCGCCTCTCCGTCGCCGCCGTCCGCCATCCAGCGATGTCTCCAACTTCCGGGTCCAGGGGATGGAAAAGGCTGCCAGTGCGCTTGCGCACCGGCAGCCTTTTCATTGGCTGGAACGCATCACATGGCTTCCAGCAAGCTCAGCCAATCAGGGCTGAGCAAGCTGGAAGCCATGTGATGCGCTCCAGCCAATGAAAAGGCTGCTGGTGCGCATGTGCACCAGCAGCCTTTTCATCCCCATTCACTTTGCATGAAGACGCCGAGGAGGAAGAAGACCCGGACCGCCCCTCGGCTCTGACGTCGTCGTCACCAGATGCCGCCCCGGAGAAGAGGACCGTGACGATCGTAATAGGTAATGTATACATTCCTTAACTTCCGGGGTGGGGGGTCGGGGGTCCGAAAGTGGGGGAAGGGGGCCGGACCGGGTATTTAACCACATTACAAAGTTATATAACTTTGTAATGTGTGTTAAATGAACAAAAAAAATTTTTTGTGGGAGTTGTCCTTTAACACCATGAGCAATGGATCCACTACTTTCTCATCTCCCATGCCTGTGAACAGTGTCACTTTTTTTTATTTGCGAGGTTGTTAGCAACTTTTTCTCCACAGAGAACCATTGAAGGGTTATTCCCATCTGGAGTAGTTATGGCCCATTCACAGGATAGGGCATAACTAAGAGATTGAGACATGGGACCCTGATATCCCCGCTGAGCACAGCTGCTGACCGTGCACCTTTTGGTTCTGGAGACTGCAGCTCCATTCAGTGGAGATTTTGGGGTCTCGGTACTCAAGATTGTTGGCCCCAGCGATCTCTTGATCTTGTCCAGATGGAAATACCCATAGGCTGTATCCATGTTTTCCTGGACTCCCTAGGGCTGCATCCAACTTCTTCAGCCACCAGTAATCAAATGCAGAGCGTTCAGGTTTGGATGAAGCAGAGTGTGCTTGAGATTTGCTCATCTCTAGTAACAATGTACTGTAAGCCTGAACACTCCCGTTGTATTTCCTCGATAAGAGAAGCATGTCAGACTGATAGAGTGATGAGGATGAAATGTGGTTACGGCTCCTTGTTCTTCGGAAGATGAATTTTGGCTCGCATCTCCTTATCCAGGGAGATCTCTGGTCAGCTAAGAAGCTGCTTTTAAGTCTGAGTCAAAGGTTTTCCCTAATCCGATAAAACTGGCTTGTCCTGCCGGCTCGTGAGATCATTTCTACATTCGCAGCTCGTAACAATGTTTCTGAAGTATTTCGATTCGCCATTGTGTTACTATCCCCGGAGGAGAGACTGAAATATAAAAAAAAAAAAACCCTATCCTCCTCAGATCATTTATAGGCAGCCATAACATTTATGAGCTGTCCTGGGAAGCCCGGAGCACATTTGTCATGTCCGCAGCTCGTTCATCTGCTCCGCTGCCAGCTCCGTGTCACAGGTAAGCGCCATCTCACATCTGACCCAACGCATCTTGTCTTTGATATGGAGGACTGGATGATCATAAGGTTCTCCAGAAGAATATTCCCCACAATGTGATTCCAATCATCATTCATGGGGCAGGCATGCTGCGGATAGCAGACACGGTTGAGTTTGATGTGCTGAAGGATTACACGGTTCAATACACTAAGAAATTTGTACCGTGTTTATCAAAAAAAATGTAATTCTTGTTCCTAGAGATGCACTAGGCATTATTTTCGGGGGATGTCTTATTTTTTCATGAATTCACATGTCATATGCGCAGCAGGGACAGAGTATACGGTATGGCGACTTCCGGCCACCAGGGGGAGCTCGCCACAGCACAGTAGTACAGCACAGCAGGGACAGCGTTCTGTATGGTGGCAGACTGTGTGCAGCTCTACATCTGGTGGTAGGGGACAACGGGGATGGCGACAGCAATGGGCCTCTTGATGCCTTGCCTGCACGTTTACAAGTGACAACCGTGGAAGGGAACATCTGGGTTGGCAGCAGGTGATGGTGTTCATGTCCTGCATGCAGTTACTCTACAATGGACGGTGAAGGCAGGGGACAACCGCGGCGGGCTAAAGAGAATCCCAGCTGCATGACCTAGTGTTCTGTTCGGCGGGCAGGCTTCCAGACAAAAACTTTGCTAGCTCTTACTTTGGGGGGAGGCCTTATATTTAGCAATTCAGCCTGGACAGCTTTCGGCACAATGCCTTATAAACCTTTTAATGTTAAAATTGCAACACTAAGAAGAAAAAAACAGATCGGAAGATGTTAATGGTAGACCATTAGATGTTAAAGGGGAACGCCAGGTAGAGGTTAAAAAAAATGAAACTTCTGCAGAAGTACACAGTACTACAGGTTCCAGAATGCAATGCTTTTCCTCAGCTAATCATCACAGTCCTCCACCCTGCCTATTCCCCGCCCAAATCTGTTGCAGAACATCTATGCTGTGTTCACACATTGCAGTTTCATTGTGTTACTGTATTATTTGCAGTACTTTATCATTCCATTGTGCTCCCAACCACACAGCACAGTATTCTCTACCTGTAACACCACACAGCACGCTGTATTCTCTACCTGTAACACCACACAGCACGCTGTATTCTCTACCTGTAACACCACACAGCACACTGTATTCTCTAAGTGTAACACCACACAGCACGCTGTATTCTCTAAGTGTAACACCACACAGCACCCTGTATTCTCTAAGTGTAACACCACACAGCACGCTGTATTCTCTACCTGTAACACCACACAGCACGCTGTATTCTCTAAGTGTAACACCACACAGCACCCTGTATTCTCTACCTGTAACACCACACAGCACGCTGTATTCTCTACCTGTAACACCACACAGCACACTGTATTCTCTACCTGTAAAACCACAAAGCACACTGTATTCTCTAAGTGTAACACCACACAGCACGCTGTATTCTCTACCTGTAACACCACACAGCACGCTGTATTCTCTAAGTGTAACACCACACAGCACACTGTATTCTCTACCTGTAACACCACACAGCACGCTGTATTCTCTACCTGTAACACCACACAGCACGCTGTATTCTCTACCTGTAACACCACACAGCACACTGTATTCTCTACCTGTAAAACCACACAGCACACTGTATTCTCTAAGTGTAACACCACACAGCACGCTGTATTCTCTACCTGTAACACCACACAGCACGCTGTATTCTCTAAGTGTAACACCACACAGCACGCTGTATTCTCTACCTGTAACACCACACAGCACGCTGTATTCTCTACCTGTAACACCACACAGCACACTGTATTCTCTACCTGTAACACCACACAGCACACTGTATTCTCTACCTGTAACACCACACAGCACGCTGTATTCTCTACCTGTAACACCACACAGCACGCTGTATTCTCTACCTGTAACACCACACAGCACGCTGTATTCTCTACCTGTAACACCACACAGCACACTGTATTCTCTACCTGTAAAACCACATAGCACACTGTATTCTCTACCTGTAACACCACACAGCACGCTGTATTCTCTACCTGTAACACCACACAGCACGCTGTATTCTCTACCTGTAACACCACACAGCACACTGTATTCTCTACCTGTAACACCACACAGCACGCTGTATTCTCTACCTGTAACACCACACAGCACACTGTATTCTCTACCTGTAAAACCACACAGCACACTGTATTCTCTAAGTGTAACACCACACAGCACGCTGTATTCTCTACCTGTAACACCACACAGCACGCTGTATTCTCTAAGTGTAACACCACACAGCACGCTGTATTCTCTACCTGTAACACCACACAGCACGCTGTATTCTCTACCTGTAACACCACACAGCACACTGTATTCTCTACCTGTAACACCACACAGCACGCTGTATTCTCTACCTGTAACACCACACAGCACGCTGTATTCTCTACCTGTAACACCACACAGCACGCTGTATTCTCTACCTGTAACACCACACAGCACGCTGTATTCTCTACCTGTAACACCACACAGCACACTGTATTCTCTACCTGTAAAACCACATAGCACACTGTATTCTCTACCTGTAACACCACACAGCACGCTGTATTCTCTACCTGTAACACCACACAGCACGCTGTATTCTCTACCTGTAACACCACACAGCACGCTGTATTCTCTACCTGTAACACCACACAGCACGCTGTATTCTCTACCTGTAACACCACACAGCACGCTGTATTCTCTACCTGTAACACCACACAGCACACTGTATTCTCTACCTGTAAAACCACACAGCACACTGTATTCTCTAAGTGTAACACCACACAGCACGCTGTATTCTCTACCTGTAACACCACATAGCACGCTGTATTCTCTAAGTGTAACACCACACAGCACGCTGTATTCTCTACCTGTAACACCACACAGCACGCTGTATTCTCTACCTGTAACACCACACAGCACGCTGGATTCTCTACCTGTAACACCACACAGCACCCTGTATTCTCTACCTGTAAAACCACACAGCACACTGTATTCTCTAAGTGTAACACCACACAGCACGCTGTATTCTCTACCTGTAACACCACACAGCACGCTGTATTCTCTAAGTGTAACACCACACAGCACGCTGTATTCTCTACCTGTAACACCACACAGCACGCTGTATTCTCTACCTGTAACACCACACAGCACACTGTATTCTCTACCTGTAACACCACACAGCACGCTGTATTCTCTACCTGTAACACCACACAGCACACTGTATTCTCTACCTGTAACACCACACAGCACGCTGTATTCTCTACCTGTAACACCACACAGCACGCTGTATTCTCTACCTGTAACACCACACAGCACACTGTATTCTCTACCTGTAAAACCACATAGCACACTGTATTCTCTACCTGTAACACCACACAGCACGCTGTATTCTCTACCTGTAACACCACACAGCACGCTGTATTCTCTACCTGTAACACCACACAGCACGCTGTATTCTCTACCTGTAACACCACACAGCACGCTGTATTCTCTACCTGTAACAACACACAGCACGCTGTATTCTCTACCTGTAACACCACACAGCACACTGTATTCTCTACCTGTAAAACCACACAGCACACTGTATTCTCTAAGTGTAACACCACACAGCACGCTGTATTCTCTACCTGTAACACCACACAGCACGCTGTATTCTCTAAGTGTAACACCACACAGCACGCTGTATTCTCTACCTGTAACACCACACAGCACGCTGTATTCTCTACCTGTAACACCACACAGCACACTGTATTCTCTACCTGTAACACCACACAGCACGCTGTATTCTCTACCTGTAACACCACACAGCACGCTGTATTCTCTACCTGTAACACCACACAGCACGCTATATTCTCTACCTGTAACACCACACAGCACGCTGTATTCTCTACCTGTAACACCACACAGCACACTGTATTCTCTACCTGTAAAACCACACAGCACGCTGTATTCTCTACCTGTAACACCACACAGCACGCTGTATTCTCTACCTGTAACACCACACAGCACACTGTATTCTCTACCTGTGACACCACACAGCACACTGTATTCTCTACCTGTAACACCACACAGCACGCTGTATTCTCTACCTGTAACACCACACAGCATGCTGTATTCTCTACCTGTAACACCACACAGCACACTGTATTCTCTGCCTGTAACACCACACAGCACGCTGTATTCTCTGCCTGTAACACCACACAGCACACTGTATTCTCTACCTGTAACACCACACAGCACACTGTATTCTCTGCCTGTAACACCACACAGCACACTGTATTCTCTACCTGTAACACCACACAGCACACAGTTACTACCTGTAACACCACACAGCACGCTGTATTCTCTACCTGTAACGCTGATATTGGAATAAAGTAAAGAACTTTCTGAATTTTTTTTTTCTTTTCATTTCCACACACATATTATGACCAAGCATCTTTTATCTTTGAAGTTGAGCTTCACAATAAGGCTCTAATCCTCTCTGCCGTTTAGCATAATTTACTTGTGTTACTGCATCATTTTTGTGAATACGCTGCAGTACTGCAATGACACTCCAACATGTGTGAAGCCCTAATTTCACAGCACACTTCTGCACAATTAGAGAAATCAGTGCAGCAGCTGCTTCTGGCCGGACAGAGATGGTGAATCACTCAGGGGATTGGGGGATCCAGCCAGGCCTCCTGGGAGATCACACCCTGCCCCCTATCATCAGCCTGTGCTCAGCAAACACACACAATGTGAGACAGAAGCATGGAAGATTTGTCTCCTAAGGTGGTAGAGCAGAGGGAGCAGGAGACAATGTGGATTTGCACAGAGGCCATTATTTATCACTTCCTGGATTTCTATCAGCTACCAGTGTGGCAGAACTGCACAGGTATGGTAATACATTGTATAGACACATATATTTAACTTTTAATATACTTTTAATAGAAAACAAGTTTTTCTTATCCAGAGTTCCCCTTTAATGGTAAACTGCTTTACAACTATACTCCTCATTGGTTACTTCCGGCAGTGCCATCTGTCATCTTCTATTTCAATCTTAGGTTCTATAGAACTCGAACCTTGTTGAGCCTTCCGCATTTGATTCCCGATACCTTCCCGGTCCGTGGGGAAGGAGGAGACTGCCCAGGTACTGCCTGGAATTCCAGGATTCAGCCTAGGTAATAGGCTGTATCTCGGAATTCCAGGCGGTACCCGGGCAGTCTCCTCCCTCCCCACGGACCGGGAAGGCATTAGGAATCAAATGCGTAAGGTTTGAGTTGTATAGAACCTAAGATTTTCTGCTGTTTGATCATCTCTACTTCCAACATGCCTTCAGGGACTGTTGTAAGTGTTTAAGTGTGTTTAAGTGACTGTGTTGGAAGTGTTTAAGACTTCTTGCCTCCACTATGTGGAAGATGTTCACCTGTTTACCCATTATGGTGCTACACCCTTTGTGTACTGGTGTCTTAATCTACGCAGCATAACATTATGGCCTTCTACCCACTACCAGCCAGGACATTGCCCTGGGGGGGCACCAATCTTGAGAACAGAGATTAATTGTCCCCCCAGTGAATGGAGCGATGGCATGTAGGCTCAGCCACATGAATATTGGTCTTCCCAACATTGCCGATCGCTTGACTTGTATTGAATAGAGTGGCGGCCGAGCATGCCAACTATCACTCCATTTACCCCTGTTCTCATGATTGTTGTTGGCCCCAGCAGTTAGGCCTCTCACATCAGCTAGTTATTCCTTATCCTAGGGCATGGGTCTCCAAACTGTGACCCTCCAGCTGTTGTAAAACTACATTTCCCATCATGCCTGGACAGTCAAATCCAAAACTTTAGCTGGCCAGGCATGATGGGAGTTGTGGTTTCTCAACAGCTGGAGGGCCGCAGTTTGGAGACCCATGTCCTAGGGCATAGGGTATGATTGTTATAAGCCCTTTATTTCTTATTCCTATAGTGAATACTTTAACTGTAGCTGGTCCCATTTATCAGAACGTTCAGGACTTGGGTAGAGAGAGCAGGGCCGGCGTCAGCACAGGACTTACCTGGGCAAATGCCGGGGCCCACAGCGCCTCTAGGGGCCCAGAGAGGGAGAGGGGCCCGGTGCTGTAATGTTCAGCCTGCCATCTGTAGTGCAGGGTTAGGGGCTGAACATCAGAAGACACAGGAGCAGGACCTGCACAGAGAGAGAAAAGGGTGAAGGACCTGATCACATGACCCGAAGGTCCTCAACCTTTCAGTGTAGAGAGCAGCCCGACAGAGAGAGAAGACTGAGCTGTAAGTGCTGTGTGTCAGTCGGTTGGGGTCTGTCAGTGTCAGTCAGGGGCAGTGATTCAGTGTCTGTCAGTCAGTTAGTCAGGGTATGTGCACACTACAGAATCCGCGTAGATTCCAGTGGATTCCGCCATTTGATCCCCCCCCCCCTCGCTTGAAGTTCCACCCATCCAATAATCTCCATATCTATGGATTCCGTTGTCCGCCTAAAAAATTGACATGACCATGGACAGCGGAATCTGCCTAAGCATAGAATGGAGCCTATAGGACGGGCGGAACTTCAAGCGGGAACACGCACGGTCAGTAATGTGTGTTTGTTTATGTTAGTGGTGTCTCAAGCGATTGTACATAGAGTGTGGATGGGTGCATAGTGCATGGATGGATAAGGGCCCGCTGAAGCTCTATCGTCCAAGGGCTCACAAAGACCTGGAGCTGGCCATGAGAGCACTATGGATGAACATAACCCCCTATTTATGTGTATGCCCATGACTGGACACGTGAAGCCACCCTACCCATTGAGTAACAGCCCATTCCTTTATGTTTGCATTACATCCTGACTTGAGGCATTGGCTTCATCCATATTGGCTTTGTGGCCAACATGGCCCATGAATTGGCATCTGGTAACTGACATTGATCTGCATAAAGCCCTATTGATTAGGCATCCATAATGAAGGTCACACATAGAGAAGGAATCCAAGAAACATGCTTATCTGTGCATCTCATAGTAATCCACCTCAACTTCCAGATCCTAGTAAATTCCTGGCCCCGTCAGGACCCGACACAAAGCCGGGGGATGTATTCATCATCGGAATTTGTAGCGTATCAACCAAGCGCCCATTGCTGTGATAGCCCTGCCAAGGCCCGCTACTCCTTAATAATCATCGGCCTCTGAAGACAATGATTAAAGGAGCTGAGGAGCCTCCAGGCGTGGTGATATGACCTAATAGCTGGCTCTCCCAGGACTGGAGGCTTAATCACATTCGTGTCTATGATTGTGTTTGGAGATTTTCCCAATCTTCAAATCTAATACATTTTTTTCCAAGCAGAAAAGCTCTTGATAAAAACTCAGAAGTTTTTTTTTTGGGTGTGACTTATCTAGATATACGAGGCTTACTCCACCCTTTTTGCAGCTTTTTTATTATACTATAAATAATTGGGCAACCACCCTCCTCCAACACCCGGAAAAATCCCTGCTCCAGCGTGGCTTCTAGCACCAGGTGCCATGATTTAAAGGGATTATCCAGTGGGTTAACTCAATAACCCACCTGATCCAGCGATTGGCTGAACAGACATTTCCTGTGTGACAAGGGGTCAACAGAAAGTGGTAATCGCTGAGAACCTGGATGGGCATTTTAAAGGCATAAGTAGTAAGTTTGGGAGTTAAAGTTGTACTCCGGAGAAAATAAAATGTTTTTAAATCAACTGGTATCGGAAAGTTTTACAAATTTGTAAATTACTTCTACTTAAAAATCTCTAGTCTTCTAGTACTTATCAGCTGCTGTATGTCCTGCAAGAAGTGGTGTATTCTTTCCATTCTGACACAGCGCTCTCTGCTGCCACCTCTGTCCATGTCACTTCTTTTGGCGGATAGCGGAATACGCCAGCCCATAGAATGGTGTCTATGGAGCCGGCGGAAAGGCGCGCGGCCGTGCGCACGGACAGCCGACGGAATTCCACTGAGTTTATCCGCAAGAATTTCGTATTGTGAACCCAGCCTGATAGGAGAGGCTGTGGATAATTTCCCATAGATGGAGGAGAATTTGTGATAACTCAATGTCCCATAGTTTGGAACCTTTTAATACAGGCCTTTGATATGCTGAGAGAGTGGGATGCGGCTGGCAATCATACTCCTGCATCAGGGCCGGACTGGGACTGAAAAACGTCCCTGGCATTTCAAGGCACACAGGCCCACTTACCGTACAGGGGAAATTATATGATAAAATGTCACTGCAGCACAGACACTATATACTATATAATCTTGTTGGACAATACCAGAAGCTACAATTCTCCTGAAGGTCTATAGCTGTCAGGGCATGCTGGGAGTTGTAGTTCACAATTGATGGTGCAAGGTATTACATAATTCTGGAGTATTCATTTTAAATTAATAAAAAAAATATTTTGTAGGAAGAACAACAACTCCCATCAGTTCCTGAAAGTCTATAGCGGTCAGGGCATGCTGGGAGTTGTAGTTTACAATCTATGGGGTTGGGTGTTACATTTGTTTAGTCATGTAAAGTAAATACCCCAGAACTACGTATCACCTAACCCCATAGATTGGAAACTACAACTCCCATCATGTCCTGACAGCTATAGACCTTCAGGAACTGCTGGGAGCTGTAATTCTCCCAACAAAATAATTCTGGGGTATTTATTTTACCTTAATAAAAAATATATAGTAGCCAGCCCTCCCTCATAGTCTCTTATATAGTAGCCAGCCCTCCCCCATAGTCTCTTGTATAGTAGCCAGCCCTCCCTCATAGTCTCTTATATAGTAGCCAGCCCTCCCCCATAGTCTCTTGTATAGTAGCCAGCCCTCCCTCATAGTCTCTTATATAGTAGCCAGCCCTCCCCCATAGTCTCTTGTATAGTAGCCAGCCCTCCCCCATAGTCTCTTATATAGTAGCCAGCCCTCCCCAGTAGTCTGTTATATAGTAGCCAGCCCTCCCCCATAGTCTCCTTATATAGTAGCCAGCCCTCCCCCATAGTCTCTTATATAGTAGCCAGCCCTCCCCCATAGTCTCTTGTATAGTAGCCAGCCCTCCCTCATAGTCTCTTATATAGTAGCCAGCCCTCCCCTGTAGTCTCTTATATAGTAGCCAGCCCTCCCCTGTAGTCTCTTATATAGTAGCCAGCCCTCCCATGTAGTCTTTTATATAGTAGCCAGCCCTCCCCAATAGTCTCTTATATAGTAGCCAGCCCTCCCATGTAGTCTCTTATATAGTAGCCAGCCCTCCCCCATAGTCTCCTTATATAGTAGCCAGCCCTCCCCCATAGTCTCTTATATAGTAGCCAGCCCTCCCCCATAGTCTCCTTATATAGTAGCCAGCCCTCCCCATAGTCTCTTATATAGTAGCCAGCCCTCCCATGTAGTCTCTTATATAGTAGCCAGCCCTCCCATGTAGTCTCTTATACAGTAGCCAGCCCTTCCCCATAGTCTCTTATATAGTAGCCAGCCCTCCCCCATAGTCTCTTATATAGTAGCCAGCCCTCCCATGTAGTCTTTTATAGTAGCCAGCCCTCCTATGTAGTCTCATATATAGTAAACAGCCTTCCCCTGCAGTCTCTTGTATAGTAGCCAGTCCTTCCCCATAGTCTCTTATATAGTAGCCAGCCCTCCCCAGTAGTCTCTTATATAGTAGCCAGTCCTTCCCCATAGTCTCTTATATAGTAGCCAGCCCTCCCCAGTAGTCTGTTATATAGTAGCCAGTCCTTCCCCATAGTCTCTTATATAGTAGCCAGCCCTCCCCAGTAGTGGGAGTAGTGGGATTACAACTAATCTTCATTTACCTCAATGGAACTGGACTGCAATACCAGACACAAACTGAGAACAAGAGTGGTGCTGTGTCTGGAGCAAAGTTATATTTTTTCTAATGTTGGTTAACCCCTTTAGGGATTTAAGGCCCTATTCCACAGAACGATTATCGGCCGATAACATCATTCATGTCGGCTGATTATTAAAGTCGTTTGTCTTTCAACATGTTGAAAGACAAACTACTTATGCAGCAATGATGAGCTGCCGTCGCTCAGTGTAATAGTATATCCTATGGGCTGCCCGGCCGATCACCGATCGTGTACCTGAGACGGTTGGGAGGTGTGGGAAGGTACTGGCACAGAGGCTGCACGATAATTCACATCACACCATTTAACCCCTAAGGTTCCACAGTTAACAGTAACTGCTGCAAAAAATCACTGCCAGGGGCCTAGCTATGATCCATGGGGCCTCACAGCAAGAAACTGTACGGTACCTCATGAATCCTGTATGCCCCCGCAACCCCCCCTTCCCCCCAATACTCACCCTGCCAGTGGGTGCTGTCCTGTAGCTACCATGGAGACAGACAACGTTTGGGGAGGGGGGGGTACAGAAGTTGCAGGATCACTACCTCCTCCCCCTAATGGGTAGACTCCTTTAAAAGAATACAAGCTCCTACACAGCTAACTAACCCTTCCTGACCTATTATATGAATTGAGTGTGCTCACTGTCACTGTCACTGTCACTAGAGATCATTCCCCGCTCATTTAAAGGGGTTTTGTCACAACTACATCTATAGTGATGCATTATGTTAAATCAAACAAATTTCCATTGTACAAGTATTACTTAGGCTATGTTCACACTGCGTACGATTCCGTCCGCAATTCTTACGCCGCCGTACATGTGCGGCTGAAACTACGGGTGTAGGAAAAATCGACATGCGGCCGGATGCGTACGAACCGCGAACATACGCCCGTAGTACAGTTATGCTTCCCTAGCTTGTTTCAAAGCGATCTGAAGCAGGTCATTTACTTGGAAATCTTCGCCCAGACCAATAAAACTCACAGAACCTTTTGGATCGAAAAATCAAGTTCAATTTGGCTGGAATAAGTACTTCATACGGGACCGCATGGA
Source organism: Dendropsophus ebraccatus (assembly GCF_027789765.1). Classification (NCBI taxonomy): domain Eukaryota; kingdom Metazoa; phylum Chordata; class Amphibia; order Anura; family Hylidae; genus Dendropsophus; species Dendropsophus ebraccatus. The sequence goes on along the minus strand of NC_091459.1, from coordinate 125,921,959 downwards.
AATCCACGTTCGAACATTTCCGTCCTCAAACAATGGTCTTGTTCATTTTTCACGGCGCCGTATATGATCCGGTCGTAAGTTCATCACTGTGCGGGCGTATATCATATACTTTCAAGCGAACGCATCAACCTCAAAACTACGTGCGTATATTCGCGGTTGGCACTACAAGCGGAAAGATACGTAGTATCTTAGGAACTCTTAGGAACTCACTAGCGATCACACTGTCTGTACTACCTTGCGTTCTGCCTGCGTATACTGCCAGTTATTTCTACTGTTTCTTACTTTTGTCAATCCATGGAGAGAGAGGAGAGGATTGAGAGGGATCTTGCTATTTTTGGCAACCTCCTGTGTTATGTGGTTCCAATCCTGGTGGGCTGTCTTTCCACCAGACACCCGCTAGTCTTGATTGAACCCTTCATCAACCCGCTGAGCTGGGGCAATTTCATCAGCGACCCGCTCAGCTGGGACAATGTCACCAGCGACCTGCAGTGGGCAAATGCTACCATCAGAGACCTGCCCATGTGGAACTCTACCACCACCACCCTGCAGCATCCCAACTTTACCACCAGAAATTTGCAGAGGCCCACCTCCAGCACCAGCAGCCTACAGGGTCCAAACACCACTACTGGAGAGCTGCTGAGCTGGAATGTCACCACCGGAGACCCGATAAGCCTGATCTCCATCACCAGCCATCTGCACAGCATGGAAAGTGCCTTCTTTACCCTGCTCAGCTGAATCACCACTGTCAGTGATGTGCTCAGTTGGGTGTCCACCACCAGCCGCCTGCTGAGCTGGATTTTCACTGACAGCCACCTGCTCATCTGGATCACTGACACTCTTCAGCAGCTGAGTTGGATCACCACCACCAATGATATCATGTCCTGGATCAGCACCACCAGCGACCTGATTATCTGGACGACCACCCTCACCCGCAGCAGCTACCTGCACATCTGTACAACTGTTACCAGCTGGATCACTACCCTTACCATCGGTGAGCTGATAAATTTGATGGGCATAGTCAGCGAGAAGCTAGTATGGATAGCCACAACTATTCAGCTTCTTACGTGGGTGACCAGCCTCTTCAACAGGTGGATCTGGCTCATAACCGCCAGTGAGACCGTGAGCTGGATCAACACCACCTGCAGGATGCTCATCAGCTGTATCAACAGCACCAGACTAATACTGCGATGCTTTACCAGCACCGAGGCGCTAAGGAGATGCATCGCCATGATATCCCAGGTGCTGCTCCGTGGCTTCCCCGCCACCACCACCACACCACGCTCTGAGGGGCATCCCTACCGCCAACAGCGGATAATTTAAAATGTGAAATAAATGTTTTTATTTGGCAAAAATGTGTACTTCTTGTTATTAGGAAAGAGACATAGGGGGATTTGGTATACACCAGCATGGAGAAAGGTGTCCAAGGGTATAAGTGTGTAAATATGACAGTGTGGGGCACTATATACACCATACACCACCTCTCTTACACTGTACCTGTCAGCTCTGCCCCCCAAAGATGGCGGCTCTGCAGTACTCAACGTTATTGTGTGAGGTGAGGAGGAAAGGGGAACTACAACCATGGTGGACGGCACACAGGAGCGCCCCCTGCTGGTCACTCTCCTCCTCCAGCTCTTCTCTCTCCCGCTGGCTGTAAGAGTATACTCTGCCCGGTGGGGTCTCGGTGGATTTATCACACAGTGTCCTTGTATCCATATAGTAACCAATCACAGCTTGGCTTCCATATATTAAGTTGCCCTGGTAAAATGAAAGGGGAGCTCTGATTGGTTGCTTTGGGCTACAAAGAACATTAAAGTGGTTGGCCACTTTATAGTAAAATAGGTCAGTACAAAGTATTAGTAAGTGTACTCAATGTATATACTGACAGCAGCTCCCTGTGCACCTCATAGATCTAAAATCAGACTCCCCTTCACCAGGCTGTACTGCCCTGCCCTGTGGTGTTTCAGTCCACAAAATGGCTGACATGGAGGAGCATGTGACATGCCCTGTCCACTGTGTTCTCCATAGACATATACAGGATCAGTGTGGACACTGGGGGGCGGGGCCTGGTCACATGCTCCTCCATGTCAGCAATCTTATGGACCAAAACACCACAGAGCAGGGCAGCCCAGCCTGGAGGAGGGGAGTCTGATATTAGCTCTATGAGGTACATAGGGAGCTGTTGTCAGTATACACAGTCAGTACAGTTACTAATACTGTACACTGAGCAATTTTACTATAAAGTGGCCAACCCCTTAAAGGGAAAGTTATATTGCTGTCTTATAACAAGAGACCCATAGCAACTAATCACAGCTCGGCTTTTATTTCTCACATTGCTCTGGGAATATGAAAGCTGAGCTGTGATTGGTTGCTATGGGCAACAAAGAGACTCTTACCATTAGAAAGCTTAACCCCTTAACGACCGCGGGCGTATATTTACTCCCTGCGGTCGGTAAGGACGTTCAGAGCGGGGCCGCGCTCTGAACCGCGGCGGTCCCGGGACCGCTTGTAGCCCGGGACCGCAGGTATTAGCGGGCACGGTCCGATCGCCGTGCCCGCTAATACAGTAATCGGATGCAGCTGTCAAAGTTGACAGCTGCATCCGATTACCGTTTGCAGTGTCATCCCTGGTGTCTAGTGGGGAGATTGCTCCTCCGGGACGTTGTCCCGGAGGAGCAATCTCCGTTTCTGAAGCCAGCCGGGGACCACTCCAAGATGGCGCCGTCCCCGGATCGGCACTCGTTTACTTCTGGCTGCAGCAGCCGGAAGTAAACGAGTGCCTATCTCATGGATCTCTGCAGCATATCTATGCTGCAGAGATCTCTATGAGAGATCAAAGCACTTATACTAGAAGTCCCCCAGGGGAATAACCCTAACCCCAGGGGGGCTTCTAGTATAAGTGTAAAAGTAAAAAAAAAAAGTGTCATTATTAATAAAAATCCCCCTCCCCTAATAAAAGTCAGAATCACCCCCCTTTTCCCAGGTTAATAATAAAAGTAAATAAATAAATAAATAAACATGTGTGCTATCGCCGCGTGCGTAATCGCCCGATCTATTAATTAATCACATTCCTGATCTCGTACGGTAAACTGCGTAAGCGCAAAAAAATCCCAAAGTGCAAAATTGCGCATTTTTGGTCGCATCAAATCCAGAAAAATGTTAATAAAAAGCGATCAAAAAGTCGTATATGCGCAATCAAGGTACCGATAGAAAGAACACATCATGGCGCAAAAAATGACACCTCACACAGACCCATAGACCAAAGGATAACAGCGCTATAAGCCTGGGAATGGAGCGATTTTAAGGAACGTATATTTGTAAAACATGGTTTGAATTTTTTACAGGCCATCAGATACAATATAAGTTATACATGTTATATATCGTTGTAATTGTAACGACTTGTGGTGGAACATATATAACAAGTCAGTTTTACCCCAGGGCGAACGGTGTAAAAACACATATCCACTAAAAACACAAAATGTGTTTTTTTTTTCAATTTCACCACACATTGAATTTTTTCCTGCTTTTGCAGTGTACTTTATGCAAAAATTCAGCCTGTCATTGCAAAGTACAATTAGTGGCGCAAAAAATAAGGGCTTATGTGGGTTTCTAGGTGAAAAAATGCAACTGCTATGGCCTTTTATGCACAAGGAGGAAAAAACTAAATCGCAAAAATCAAAATTGCTTAGGGGACCTATCACCAGATATTTATTGCCTCTGTGAGGCGCTATAGCAATTTTTAGGCATCCCATGCGCTTTTGAACTACAGACCAATTTAATGAGATTGCTCTGTAGCTCTCACTGTTAAAGGGGTACTCCAGCGGGGGGGCACTTTTTTGCTGGGAGCAAGGACGAGGTGGCTGAGGGAAAAGACGTCCACTCACCTCCCCGGTTCCAGCGGCGGGTCCCGCATCGTGGCGCTCCGGTGCCCGGTTCCCGGACGCTTCCTGGTGTCTGTCGCGGGCGGGCCGGAACGTGACGTCTCAGTTCCGCTCAGCCAGTCAGTGAAGGAGGCGGGATCCGTTTCAAGTCCGCTCAGATCCCGCCTCCTTCACTGACTGGCTGAGCCCACCTGAGACGTCATGTCTCGGGCCCGCTTCAGACACCAGGAAGCGTCCGGGAAGCGGGCACCGGGGAGGTGAGTGGATGTCTTTTCCCTCAGCCACCTCGTCCCCGCTCCCAACAAAAAGTGCCCCCCCCGCCGGAGTACACCTTTAATAACGTCCCTGCAGCCTTGCATGGGGAGGAATGGGGTTAGTAGCCTTATACCCTGCCTCCCTGGGCTGGGCTGCCAGAAAAATTATAAGTTAGGGCCTTCTTTGTATGCTGATGGTCAGATCTGATCCATTTGCAAGTACGGAAGGCCGTAACTTGGGAACAGAGAGCGGGATCTAAGAAAGGCTGACACCTCCGCAATCAGTGCCGCGGAACCAATCCGTGAGTATGCAGTATGTAGCCCGGCCCAGGGAGGCAGAGGTTAAAGCTATTAACCCCATTCCTCCTCCTGGCCAAGCTGTGTCCTGAAGATGCAGACACAGCAGAGTTGCTTTCTCTCTCCTGTGCCTGTATATTGCACTGCCCCCAGCCCAGGGAGCAAGGGAGGGGGGCACCTAAAGGACACCTGTCCCCCCCCGTGCCGGGGTGACAGGCTCCGGACCCCCTTGTTAGATCCCCCTATACTCACGTGATCCCGCCGGGTCCCGCTTCCTGAGCCGGCCGGGTCACGGAGATATCAGCTCCCGAAGCCCGGCGCACGCGCTGACAGCAGAATCAGACGCCCATAGGGAATGAATGGGGAGTCCGATGCTCCGTCACTCTCTATGGGCATCGGACTCATCTCTCAGCGCGCGCCGGGCTTCGGCGCCGGGCGACCGGCTCAGGAAGCGGGACCCAGCGGGATCACGTGAGTATAGGGGGATCTAACGGGGGTCGGGAGCCTGTCACCCCGGCACGGCGGGTGACAGGTCCTCTTTAACCCCCTTCCGTGGATGCAGTGTGAAATAAGTCTGGTCCCCAGGAGCAGAACACCTGTCACAATGATGGGTGTTCTACTCCTGCCTTACAGCATCAGCCTAGTAGTACCAGGTGGGAAGGGCAATTTTTTTCCCTCTCCACAGCTTAAAGAGGATGTTCCATCAGGTACACTCTCTTTAAAATGACACATGAATCAAACGGCACGGGGAAGCCGATGCCGCAGTCCTTTCTTGAACCGCAGCCCGGTTCCCGCGTACAGCACCGTTCTATTCATGGTTACCAGGCCGGCCCGCTCCCAGTGGAAGGAAACCCCCACCCCTCCATGACGCGGATCCATTAGAATCATTGGAGCCGTGTCATGGAGGGGCAGGGGTTTCCTTCCACAGGGGGCGGGCCGGCCCACCTCCAGTGCTTCCCCCCCGGCCCGGTTACCATGAATAGAATGGCGCCGTACGCGGGAACCGGGCCGCAGTTTAAAAAAAGGACAGAGACACCAGCTTCCCTGTGCAGGCGCCGTTCGATTCATGTGTAATTTTAAAGAGAGTGTCATAGTATAAGTAGAAAAAAGAGATGATCGGGGGGCACTCACCATAAAATTCTTCTTTATTTATTTAATTTCATTAAAAACTCCGTGCAGCAGAGACCGAGGACGTGCCTCGGTCTCTGCTGCACGGAGTTTTTAATGAAATGAAATAAAGAAGAATTTTATGGTGAGTGCCCCCCGATCATCTCTTTTTTCTACTTATACTATGATTTATCCACAGTCTGAATATATATATATATATATATATTCTCATATATATATATTTTTTCACGTTCCATTTCCTGCTACATTTCCTTTCTCTTACGGACTTTACACTAGTGCCAGCCACTGTATCTTTAAAAGTCTGGATTTTCTATTTAAAGAGAGTGTACCTTATGGTGCATCCTCTTTAACCCCTTAAGGACGGGGCCAATTTCGATTTTTGCGTTTTCGTTTTTTCCTCCTTGTGCTTAAAAGGCCATAGCACTTGCATTTTTCCACCTAGAGACCCACATGAGCCCTTATTTTTTGCGTCACTAATTGTACTTTGCAATGGCAGACTGAATTTTTGCATAAAGTACACTGCGAAACCAGAAAAAAATTCAATGTGTGGTGAAATTGAAAAAAAAAAAAACGCATTTTGTTTATTTGGGGGGTATGTGTTTTTACGCCATTCGCCCTGGGGTAAAACTAACCTGACTTGTTATATATGTTCCTCAAGTCGTTACGATTACAACGATATATAACATGTATAACTTTTCTTTTATCTGATGGCCTGTAAAAAATTCAAAGCATTGTTAACAAATATATGTTCCTTAAAATCGCTCCATTCCCAGGCTTATAGCGCTTTTATCCTTTGGTCTATGGGGCTGTGTGAGGTGTCATTTTTTGCGCCATGATGTTTCCTTTCTATCGGTACCTTGATTGCGCATATACGACTTTTTGATCGCTTTTTATTACAATTTTTCTGGATTTGATGCGACCAAATATGCGCAATTTTGCACTTTGGGATTTTTTGCGCTTACGCCGTTTACCGTGCGAATTCAGGAATGTGATTAATTAATAGTTCGGGCGATTACGCACGCGGCGATAGCAAACATGTTTGTTTATTTATTTATTTTTATTTATAACATGGGAAAAGGGGGGTGATTCTGACTTTTATTAGGGGAGGAGGATTTTTTTTGACAACAACACTTTTTTTTTTTCACACATATACTAGAAGCCCCCCTGGCGTTAGGGTTATTCCCCCTGGGGGACTTCTAGTATATACACTTTGATCTCTCATTGAGATCTTTGCTGTATAGTTATACAGCAAAGATCAATGAGATCGGCACTCGTTCGCTTTCGGCTGCTGCAGCCGATAACAAACGAGTGCCGAGCCGGGGTCGGCGCCATCTTGGAGCGGCCCCCGGCCGGCATCAGTCACGGACATCGCTCCTCCGGGACAACGTCCCGGGGGAGCGATCTCTGCCACTAGACACCAGGGAAGTGCTGCATCTGATTACTGTATTAGCGGGCACGGCGATCGGACCGTGCCCGCTAATACCCGCGGTCCCGGGCTACATGCGGCACCCGAGGTCGCGGCACCCTTACCAGCAATAGGGCGTAAATATACGCCCTTTGTCGTTAAGGGGTTAATAATAGAGATGAGCGAACTGTGCGGACTTTTTGTCCTAAAGCAGTTCGCTCTCTCATCATACCTGTGATCCCGGCCGCATAGTTGCGCTCATGGGAATATGCGGCCAGGATATTCCAGAGAATTGCTGTTGAATTCCCTGGAATATCCTGGCCGCATATTCGCAGGATCACAACTATGCGGCCGGGATTAAAGGCATGATGAGAGAGCGCCGATGCCGGTCCGCTCATCTCTAGTTAATAATAGCAGCCTGCCACCGTCCAGTCCAGAAGCCCCATTTTTGACTCTACAAAACTACTGGTACCCGGCTCTTCCCAGTACCCCTGGTGCGGTGGGTAGTAGGGTAATAATGGGGGATTAGCGTTAGCCAGGGCCAGACTGGGGCTGAAAAACGGCCCTGGCATTTTAACGCACACAGGCCCACTTACCGTACGGGAGAAATTATATGATAACATGTCACTGCAGCACAGACACTATATACCATATAATCTTGTTGGACAATACCAGGAGCTACTATTCTCCTGAAGGTCTATAGCGGTCAGGGCATGCTGGGAGTTGTAGTTTACAATCTATGGGGTTGGGTGTTACATTTGTTTAGTCATGTAAAGTGAATACCCCAGAACTACGTAACACCTAACCCCATAGATTGGAAACTACTACTCCCATCATGTCCTAACAGCTATAGACCTTCAGGAACTGCTGGGAGTTGTAGTTCTCACAACAAAATAGATAATTCTGGGGTATTCATTTTACCTTAATAAAAAATATATTTTGTTGGGAGAACTAAAACTCCCAGCAGGTCCTGAAGGTCTATAGCTGTTAGGGCATGATGGGAGTTGTGGTTCCCAATTTATTGGGTTAGGTGTTACATAGTTCTGGGGTATTCATTTTACAGGAATTAAAAATGTAAAACCCAACCTCATAGATTGTGAACTACAACTCCCTGCATGCCTAAACCACTAAAGACCTTCAGGAACTGCTGGGAGTTATGTTCTCCCTACAAAATAAATTTTTTAAATTTTGTAGGAAGAACTACAACTCCCAGCAGTTCCTGAAGTTTTATAGCTGTCAGGGCATGCTGGGAGGTGTAGTTCACAACTTCATATTTTCTGTTATTTTTAAATTTATTTTCTGTTATTTTTAATATGATCATTTTATTTTTAAACTGTAAACATTTGCTACCTAGTGCGGCACTCGCTGCTCCTCATGAACTGTTACTGTTATTGCGGCATAGAGCAGTGCAGCGCTCCTACCAAATAATGTTCTACTGAATACAAAAATCATCATTCAGGGACTCACAGGTGACGTCTTCTTTCATCTGAGGTGTCACTTTCCTTGTCCTCTTCATCCCGCCCAGACCTCCATGATGATTTCTTGCAGCTACAATTCGTCTCTTCACAACCTGCCAGACAAACATGTTAGGCTCCAAACCTTTCTAGCAACTTTATACCCCTTTTCCCTCCTGTAGGCTCCCATACAGTAGTAATTCTGCTGTTTGGTTCAGTAAAGTCAGCAGGTATCTGGGTTGCCCCCTGTATGTAGGATCCCCTGCTGTGCCCACATATAGTAATAATGTCCCTGTGCCCACATATAGTAATAATGTCCCTGTGCCCACATATAGTATATAGCCCCCCTGGTGTTCCCCCAGTAGTATATAGCCCCCTGTGCTCTCCCCAGTAGTATATAACCCCTTCTGTGCACTCCCCCAGTAGTATATAGCCCCCATGTGCTCCTCAAGCAGTATATAGCCCCCTGTGCGCCTCCCAGTAGTGTATATCCCTCCTGTGCGATCCCCCAGTAGTATAAGCCCCCCACTTTGTGCTCCCAGTAGTATATAGACCCCCGCTGTGTGCTCCCCAGTAGTATATAGCCCCCCTGTGCACTCCTCCAGAAGTATATAGCCCCCTGTGTGCTCCCCCAGTGGTATATAGCACCCCTTTGCGCTCCCCCAGCAGTATATAGCCCCCTGTGTGCTCCCCCAGTAGTATATAGCCTCCCGCTGTGCGTTCCCTCAGTAGTATATAGACCTCCGCTGTGTGCTCCCCAGTAATATATAGCCCCCTGTGCACTCCCCCAGTAGCATATAGCCCCCCTGTGCGCTCCCCCAGTAGTATATAGCCGCTTGTGCCCTCCCCCAGTAGTATATAGCCCCTCTGTGTGCTTCCCCAGTAGTCTTTAGACCCCCGCTTTGTGCTCTCCCTTCCATTTAGCCCCCCTGTGCACTCCCTCAGTAGTATATAGCCCCCCCTGTGCTCCCTAGTAGTGTATAGCCCCCCTGTGCACTCTCCCTGTAGTATATAGCCCCCCTGTGCTCCCCAGTAGTATATAGCCCTCCCTGTGCTCCCCTCCCATATAGCATATAACAAAAAATCAGACACTTATACTCACATGGGTCCGGCGTCTCCTCTTCTCTTCGCTCTTGTGGCTGCATTGCAGTGGTCACAAAAGGCCACTCTCCCTTGTCCTAGCGTCGGCGCTCCAGCGACATCATTCGAGCGCCGAAACCAGAGAGAGGACAGAGCCGCCTCTTGTGACCGCTGCAGCCCCAAGAGTGACTGACAGGGAAGGCGCCAAGGGCTCCCTTTCTGTCAGTGCTGAGGAACGGTAACTATGAGCGCTTGTTACGAGCGCTCATAGCTACTGCGCAGAAGGTGCCAACACCACATGGGGTCCGGGCGGCCATGTAGAGGGTCGGGACCAGCCCAGAGGGGGTCGGCCCCTCTGGCATTTGCCAGAGATGCCCTATGGTCAGTCCGGGCCCGTCCTGCATGTACACAGCAACACATCATTAACCCCTGTTGACTTCAATGTGCTAGCTTTTACAGAGAGAGAATACTCGCAAGGGACATCTTGTGGTGAAAAAAGAATACTACAGAGGTGTGAGAGAAGCATAGGAAAACTCAATACAATATATCTCAGTGCTGACATGAACAGAGACCTAGCAGTGACACATGGGATCCTGGACAGTGCATATAAACCAAACAACTGTTCAGATCAGACCCTAAAATTAAAGGACAAGTTTAGGCAAAAATGTAAAGAAAGTTAGACAAATTTCTAATATACACTCCTATATTAAGCTCTAGTGTATAAGGTCTATATATGCACCAAATCCTTAAATTACAACCAAATAAAAAGAAAAAAATGGGCCTGAGAGGAAACCAAACCAAGGGAACCCCCCCCGACCAAAACAAATGCAAGACCAGAATATGAGAAAATTATATTTTATTATTGAATGTATTCCAAAATATAATAATAAACTGTTCTAAAATGCATGAAATGCATAAATGCCTATACAGATCCCCAACATAGGGTGGATACATCAGTAGATTACATCACGTAATATAACGGACCAATAAATAAATGAATAAATAAATAACCTACATACACATATACTGGACACTGGGCATATGACAGACAGACATGTAACTCACAGTGGATAGTCAAGCAGTAAATGCCATCAGGAGTTATTGCACATTACCCATACAGCGTGTCCTTAGCATATTTGACCACCACACCACTCACCCGACGCGCGTTTCGCGTGTTGCTTTATCGATAAATTTGTAGTGCGGCTTACCCCGGGGAATGCAGACCCCAGACCAGCGCCCCCCCCCAAGGACCCCATAGCTCACCCCCAAACAACCCCTTCCCTTGGGTGCATCACCTCCTGCTCTCCCCACTCTCTCTTCTCCTGCTGCTGTACGGGAAAGAGACAGCGGGGAGACGCAGCATTACAGGAGTTGATGCACCTTCTCTCGGTTGCAGCTCGGGGGCACACAAGGGAAAGGGATGTGTTGGGTGAGCGAGGGAGTCCTTGGGGGGGGGTCACTGGTCTAGGGTCTGCTTTCGCAAGGGGAGGGCGGGGGCAGAAGCACTACAAGTGCTAGCAGCCCCGTCCTATGTGCCGTGGACGGGGCTGCTGTCACTTGTGATGGGGGTAGTTTGGGTGTCTTTAGGGGGTGGGGGTGTTCCATGTGGGCTGTTTGCAGAAAGGAAAGAAACAGCAGCACAGTAAGGAGACGGTACTTAGTACTAACCACTGAGCTGCTACTGTTGCTGCTGAAAAGGAGAGGTAAGAGGGAGACTACATTGCAGCACCATGGAAATACAGTAGTATATACACTGTTATTAACACTACGGACAGCTTTCCTTACTAAGCTTTATAGGTGGTTATAAATTAGAAGAAAGCCTTGATTTACCTTTGAGGAACAATGGACCGTCCACAGCAGGCAGACTGGCTCAGCCCCGGCTTTTTTTTAAATCTCAGGCCATAACCCGGACTTTTTTTTTTTTTAAAGCTTTACCAGAGTGCCACCATGGCCAATAGTCCCATAAGAATATACTGGTATAACATTGTGGCCTTGGGTAAAAAAAAAAGGGGTTGTATAGGTGGATCCCTGCAAACCAGTGTAGTGAAGTGTTATATGGAGACTTGTATGTGTAAGTACCCCGACACCCTCTTATCTACCCCCATCTTCTGACCCCATGCAGTAGCTACGCTGTATACACCTTCATCAAACCGGAGGAAGAAATTGCCAGTTTTATGTAAAAACATGAACATGGCCCAAACACACACAATGTTAGTTTTTCCAGGCAGAAGGAATTTTCAGGAAACACATTAAATGTGCAGGGATTTTATCGCAGGTCTTTCCTTGGCCATAACTGAGAAGGATAATGCTATAACTATCTGCTGTAACCCGAGACGGCAATATTCCCCGGCCAAGGTGTTCAATATGCCCGTCCTAGTAGTAGTGAGCGGCGGCCGAACACACCAGAAAGGCTGCACGTTCCACCTCACTGACTCAGTCACAAAAAAAGAAGTGAAAGGAGAGATTTTCTATGAATTTCTTTCTAGAGAATATTTGCTGAAGCGATTTGAGTTGTAGGATTTAAGACGAAACGCGTGATGTTTTCATAGGATTGACAATCTATAAAGGCATAGAAGGCCGCAGCACAAGGGCAGGGGATTCCAGTGTGCTCTGTGGGTATTGTGCATCCGTTCTTATAATGGTTGGTTGGGGACCTGGTCATCACCTTGCTCTTATGATGGGAATTTACACCTTTGAAAGGATCTTTACACTGTTTTATTCAACATGGCTAAGGGTTATTCTCACGTTCTGTGAAACACGGACTCCACCGCAGGGCTCTTCCCCATCTGCGCGGTCCATGTTTCACAAAACGTGGGACTAAGCCCTTAATATTGTACCAGGTACTGGCAGCGGACAAATGGTTAATCACACTTACACAAATGTTATCTAGTTTAGGCTGCTCTTTGCTGCCATCTGCTGGATAAGAGTGCTATATAGTTTACATTGCCCCATAGCTTTGCGTTATAGAGGGCAGGAGTTAGTTCTCTATACCCAGTTGAGCTGCAGTAAGATCTGAAGGCCTACTTGGGGTTGCCTGGCATCACCTTGGTTCCTGAGAAGCAATTTAAGGGGTATTCCTATAATTTTTTTCTACATTTTGTTAAAGTTTGATAACTTTGTAATATAATTTTATTAAAGGGGAAAGAAAAATAAATAATAAAAAAGAATATGTATATAATGGATATAAATAAAAGAATAAATAAAAAAAAAATATATACATATATATATATGTGTGTGTGTGTTAAAAATCTGCAGCACCCGCAAGTTCTCAGGGTGAATTCAGTGCTTTCTTTTCCCATGTGCAATAGCAAGGTTTCTGTCTGCACAATTCACAAGCTGTGCGCACAGTGAGCAAGCGTACAGAATCCGCCAGAGCTTATCTGTGCGGATTCCGTAGTGTGAACGCACCCTAGCAGAGTAAGGAGTAACTGACATGTATTCGCTACATTGTATCAGGGAAGGCTCAATGTAAAAACGTTTTAAAAAAAAATAAAAATAAAAAATGGTGCCTTGGATTACGAGCATAATTCGTTCCGGGACCGCGCTTGTAATCCAAATCGCTCTTAAACTCAAGCAAATTTTCCCATAAGAAATCATAGAAATGCGGACAATTGGCTCCACACCCCAAAAATAATGATTTATTATTCTGAATAACATGTAAAACAGATGAAACAAACATTCAGAAACAGCAGAATCTGTGATATTATAAGTTACTGTACAGTAATGGAGAGGATGGGAAACACAAGGGGCGGACAGAGGCTGCAGGGAGCATGACGGAATGAGCAGGGCAGATGTGGGCACATACATGCAGCACTCTCTGTCCGGGGAGAGAGGGGTTACAGCTATGGAGAGATTACCTCCACAGTCCTGTCCCCTGATGTAAGCCTCAGCCTGAAGTGGATCTGCTATGATTTGGAAGGTGAGGGAGACTTCCTGGGTCAGAGTACAGGGCTGTAGACCCCGCTGTGCAGACCATGCCCCTCCCCCACTCCCCCTTCCACCAAGTACTGGGAGCTTTTAAACAAAAGCAAAAGCTCTTAAACCAAGTCACAGTTTTAAAAAACTGTGAGCTCTTAAACCAAGTTACTCTTAAACCAAGGTACCACTGTGTATATATATATATATATATATATATATATATATATATATATATTTTTTATAAAGTTACATTACTAAGTTATATCATAATTTTTATATCTTCACCTGAATACCTCTTTTACAAAGTCCTAAGTAGCAGTATACCACTGCAAGGATCGCTTTCTAGAAACATAACAGGACCTGAGCTGCAATACCAGACTTAACCCATGAATAAGAGGGGCGCTGTTCCTGAAAGAAAGCAGCCATGGTATTCTAAATGTGGACAACTTCTTTAACTCTTTTGGTTCTCACACTGACATACCTCTCATTGAGGATAACTGTAAATTTGTTAGGTCCTGCCAAATGACTAACTTAGCTCTACTGTATCCTACATAATCCACATGAGAACATCTGAGTACATCCCATTCATTCCGCTGGACCCTGAACTCTATAAGGACAATATCCGAGCTCTTTACAGAACTTCTCTCTTCCAGTGACGTCTTATAAGACTCTGATAAATCTTGTAATGTAAGCGAAGCATTTCTAATCCCCGGAGATTGGAGAATGTACAGTAAATTGGAATCAGAGCAAAGATTAGAGGGAATCTTTTTCCCCTGGAAAATATCTATGAAATTAGCTTTGTCTAGTGTTACTCGCCGTTCCATACTGGAAATCAATGGCACTCTGTGTTTCATTCTGTATATCAGCGGAGGGAAATTTGTTGCTAACTGCCAAAGGAGAAAGATGGATTTTCTGTCAAGGAAAACACAGCTGGAATTTCCTTTCTTTTTATTCTTCTTTTCTTCTGTACTTTATAAGCAAAGAAAGTAATACGGCTCCGCTCAATCAATTATACGGAGCGGAGCCTGACACTCAGGCTGTAGGGTGATGCATGCTCGACCTATTCTATGTTTGGTACTCCAGTCTTTGATCCTTATTGTTGACCTTGATGTGGACGCTGAGGATGAGGTTGATGTTGGTGTAGGGGTTGACATGGAGTTTTGTGTTGATTTTGGGGTTGTCATCAAGGTTCGGGGTTTGTATAGAGGTTGGGGTTAATGTTGGTGTTGATATAGAAGTTGGGGTTAAAGTTGGGGTTGCGCTGAGGTTGTGGTTAATGTTGGGGGTTGATATAGAGGTTGGGGTTGATGTTAAGATAGAGGTTGGGGTTGACATATAGGTTGGGGTTGATGTTGAAATAGAGGTTGGGGTTTATGTTGGTGTTGATGTTGAAGTTGACATAGAGGTTGGGGTTGAGGTGGAGGTTGACATAGAGGTTGGGGTTCATGTTGGTGTTAGGGTTGACACAGAGGTTAGGGTTAATGTTGAGATTGGTGTTGACATTGGGTTTGATTTTGAGGTTAGACCGGGGATTGACATCAAGTATGTTGTTGATTTGAAGTTGATATTGAGGTTGGTGTTGGGTTTTACATTCAAGTAGTTGCTAAATTTGCCACTAAGGTTGACGTCAAAGACATTAGGGTTGGCACTTAGGTTTATGTCATGGTTAACGTTGAGTTTGGGGTTATGGTTGTTGTTGGGGTTGACTTTGGGGTTGCACTGAGGTTGGGGTTGATGTTGGGATTGACATAGAGGTTGGGGCTGACGTAGAGGTTGGGGTTGGTGTTGGGTGGACATAGAGGTTTGGGTTGCTGTAGGTGTTGAGGTTGGTGTTGGGGTTGACACAGAGGTTAAGGTTAATGTTTAGATTGGTGCTGACATTGGGTTTGATTATGAGGTTAGTGCAGGGATCAACATCAAGTTTTTTGTTGATTTGAAGTTGATATTGAGGTTGGTGTTAAGGTTGACATTGAAGTAGTTACTAAGTTTGCCATTAAGGTTAACTTCAAAGACATTAGGGTTGGCACTTTGAGGTTGTCATGTCATGTCATGGTTGTCGTTGAGTTTGGGGATATGGTTGATGTTGAAGTTGACATTGAGGTTGACACTGAGACTGATGTTTAGATTCTCACATTGACTTTGGCATTGAAGTCGATATTGAGATTAGTGTTAAAGATGCCAATAAGGTTGATGTTGAGTTTGGCATTGAAGTAGCTGTGGAGGCTGACATTTAGATTAGCATTAAAGTTGATCATAAGGTTGGTGCTGAGGCCAACATTGAAGTTGATGAGATTAATATTGAGGTTGACAAAGTATTTGTTGAGTTTGGAGTTTGATGGAAGTTGATGTTGAAGTAACATTGACATTGGCCCTGAGGTTCATAGTTCACATGAGCCTGGTATTGAAGTGTTAAGGTCAGTGTTGAGGATGACAATGAGGTTGATGTTGGCACTGAAGTAGATGTGGAAGTTGACATGAGTTTAACATTAAGGTTAATGGTAAGGTTAATGCTGAGGCTGACGTTGATTTTTGATGTTGCGTTTGGCATTGAGATTGACGTTCACTTTGGCATCTTTCAAGAAGGAAAAATAAATTCCAATTCGTTAACATGTACGACCCTTCTTAAAATTTATGTTACTTTGTACATCATTAGAAGATCCAGGTCATTTGTAAAAACATTTATGACTAGTAAGGTTAGGAAAAAAATGTCAGAGGATGATCAGTCCCAACACAGATCGAGGCAACCACATAAATTCCATTTTGGAAGCCTGAAGACCCAATGAGTAGACAGGACATTATGGATGTGAGGTGGCAAGGTCTCCAGGAGTTAAAAAATAATAGCACAAGATAGCAAGCAACATAAGATTTATTAGTACAAATTTTTGAAGTTTAACATGAAATGGAGGCCTTTATCCCGAGAGGCCACCTATGAAACTTAAAATTTTAACAATTGTTTTGTTATCTGAAAATGTTCGCGAAAGGTCACGTCTGCTGTGAGAATGAACGGCTCAGGGGCTAAACGAAAACTGAATTCAATACATTATTAGAGACCTCATTCCCATACAACAAAAACCAGCAATAAACAAGAACGAGATGTAATTACAAATAAGAAGGACATAAAATGAGGTCATGGAAACACCAGCACAATTTTCTACATCCCAGAGTCGGCAATTATTCTATGCTCCGGGGGGAGATGTTATTAAACACTTGGGGGGGGGGGGGGGGGGGGGGGGGGGGGGGGGTTTACACATATTACTGAGGTTTTATAACATAATTTGAAGGTTTTAGGGCAATTACAATGACAGCTATGGGTACACCATAAAATCATAGTCCTTCTAGATTGGGGACATGGGCACAAGGGGTTTCCAGTCTTTGAAGGTTGTCAAAGAATTGGTGAGCTCCATAACTTGAAATACAAGGATTAAGCTTTACAAATGATGGATAATGAGACTAGTGGCATACACAGAGAAGGTTCCATGGGAAAGGTCAACATGGCCCCACTTAGTCAGAATCCAGTGTAGTCTAGTCAGGAGTGTGGTAGTGGATAGACGCACATGGGAGATGAAGAGACTTTTCTTCTAAATGCTATCTTTGAATCAATTATGCAGTGTTGGGCTATGTTCACACTACGTATATGTCCGGCCACATATTTTCGCGGCCGGACATATACGTGTTAAACTCTGGCCGCGAATTTACGCAAGTTGCGGCCGGCTACGTACGGACCGCGAACTTATGCCCGTAGTCTACTTACGCTTCCCGAGCGCCCTACGTAGCGATCTGACAGCGGTCTTTTACTTGGAAATCTTCGCCTAGCCCCGGACTTCCCACAGAACCTTTTGGATCGGCAAAGAAAAGTGAAAAAATGAAGAAATCGCCACTACGTACGGGACCGCATGTTACGCTACGGGCGTAAGTTACGGCATTTTCATCCTCAATGAATAGTCTGGTTCATTTTTTACGGCGCCGTGTATGATCCGGGCGTAAGTTCGTACGTAGTGTGAACTGTGCAGCCGTACATCGTATACTTTCCATTATACGCAAACTACGTAAATCTCCGGGTGCTTATTAACGGAACGCATTACGTCTGGAGACTTACGTAGTGTGAACATAGCCCTAAGCTACTGAGAGCACAATTAAGAGAACACCCCAACCCACGCCAAGAACAAGTCTAAAGGTGCAGGACAGTATCCTGAAACAAGAGGAATTGATCCAGATAGAGCAAAGTTGCTACAAATGTACGTACTCTATCTCGCAGCACGGGTGTAACCAGGTAATTTGGCCTTGCTCATCTCAGGTAAGAGCTGGGGCTTGTGTCACCCTATCGAGAATTATATATTGTAATAAAAATCAGGTGTTAGTATACATTGTAGATTGAAATGTTTCTCTTATGAGAGCCATACCTTTACCTCCATACCTGACAGTAAGAGCTGGGGCTTGTGTCACCCTATCGAAACACGGGCACAAGTATTCTTCAGTATTCTACTTCTTTTTTTTCCAAAGTTCTGTCAGAGCACACTTCTACACCACCTGACTGAGCTACCAACTGGCAAGTCACTGGTCATTTGGACCAGTCACTGCGCATGAGGAAGGAGGAGCCTTATCCTCTGAAACATCCGCAGGACACCAGGTAGACGCTTGGGTGTGTGGATCAGCCGGTGAGCTGAAGTGTACCTAGTATCTGTAAAATAAAAAAAGCATATTGGATTGCAGTTCAAGTGTGTGGATTCCTTCCTACATGGGTATCCTGCCCGGCAAGAGGACTACCACCTAACGATACTCAGGTACTCCTGTGTTTTACACATATTTAGTCTCACTACTCTTTTGCTGCAAGTGACTGGTCACCACATGTGCACCACATGTCCGTCCACTAAAGGTATCACCACCTCTATCCTCCCCCTGCTCCCTGCACCTCGCTCCATGCCAGCTGTAGTTTGGCAGGCGGCTGCTCCCGCTGCTCCCAGCTAACTTTGCTGGCCTCCCCCAGCTCTGTGCACCCTTTCCCAGGTCACCAGCACCCATGCCCCCTGCCAGCTTGAGAAGGGTGCCAGGCAGGGCCATTTCTTGAGCCGGGCCATGGCACGGGGCACCGCCAGCTAGTGGGAGCTGATGGCACTCCCCGGTACCTCACCCAGCGGGGTTGTATAGTGTGCTCCACGCGGCGCGCCCCCCACCCCTGGACCTACCCCTCGCCTGGCCACCGACACGCGCCTCCCTGCACACGTGCCTGAGCGCCATTCTCCTGCTCAGAGTGCCTCCGGCGCCCCAGCCGCCCACATCCCGGCTGCAAACATACCCTGCCGTACAAACCACCCATCCCCCGCCGCCGCCCATCACCTGCTCAAGCCGCACTCCATCCAATCTGTACCGCCAGCCACTGTTCACGTCCCGGCTGCACCCCCAGCCCCTGCACTCAGCTCTGTCCACGCCGCCCGCCCTGGCCTTGATGTGATCTCCCCCTCCAGCAGACGCACTGATAGTGCCTGCATTGTGCCTGCTGGGGGATCCGTCCCTGCGGTGACATTGGAGAAGATCAGAAGACCCACTCCGTGCCAGGATTAGGTGAGTATATATATATATATATATTTATTTATTATTTTTTTTTTGCTGGGCAATGCAGGGGACAGTGGGGCAGTATTACAATAAGGACAGCACAGGGGGACAGTGTAACAATGAGGACAGTGGGAAAGTATTACAATGGGGACAGCACAGGGGGACAGTATTACAATGGGGACAGCACAGGGGGACAGTATTACAATGAGGACAGCCCAGGGGGACAGTATTACAATAAGGACAGCCCAGGGGGACAGTGTAACAATGGGGACAGCACAGGGGGACAGTATTACAATAAGGACAGCACAGGGGACAGTATTACAATGGGGACAGCACAGGGGACAGTATTACAATGGGGACAGCACAGGGGGACAGTATTACAATAAGGACAGCCCAGGGGGACAGTGTAACAATGGGGACAGCACATGGGGACAGTATTACAATAAGGACAGCCCAGGGGGACAGTGTAACAATGGGGACAAAACAGGTAGACAGTATTACAATAAGGACAGCACAGGGGACAGTATTACAATGGGGACAGCACAGGGGGACAGTGTTACAATGGGGACAGCACATGTGGACAGTATTACAATAAGGACAGCACAGGGGACAGTATTACAATGGGGACAGCACAGGGGGACAGTGTAACAATGGGGACAGCACAGGGGGACAGTATTACAATAAGGAGAGCACAGGGGGACAGTATAACAATGGGGACAGCACAGGGGGACAGTGTTACAATGGGGACAGCACAGGGGGACAGTATTACAATGGGGACAGCACAGGGGACAGTATTACAATGGGGACAGCACAGGGGACAGTATTACAATGGGGACAGCACAGGGGACAGTATTACAATGGGGACAGCACAGGGGGACAGTATTACAATAAGGAGAGCACAGGGGGACAGTATAACAATGGGGACAGCACAGGGGGACAGTGTAACAATGGGGATAGCACAGGGGGACAGTATTACAATGGGGACAGCACATGTGGACAGTATTACAATAAGGACAGAACAGGTAGACAGTATTACAATAAGGACAGCACAGGGGGAAAGTATTACAATAAGGACAGCACAGGGGGACAGTGTAACAATGGGGACAGCACAGGTGGAAAGTATTACAATAAGGACAGCACAGGGGGACAGTGTTACAATGGGGACAGCACATGTGGACAGTATTACAATGGGGACAGCACAGGGGACAGTATTACAATGGGGACAGCACAGGGGACAGTATTACAATGGGGACAGCACAGGGGACAGTATTACAATGGGGACAGCACATGTGGACAGTATTACAATAAGGACAGCACAGGTGGAAAGTATTACAATAAGGAAAGCACAGGTGGAAAGTATTACAATAAGGACAGCACAGGGGACAGTATTACAATGAGGACAGAGCACAGAGCACAGTATTACAATGAGGACAGCACAGGGGGACATTATTACAATGGGGACAGAGCAAAGTGGGCAAAGTGTGCCAGGAGGTGCTCCAGGCCAACGAGGGTGATCCTGTGGGTAGATAACAGTTTCTGACACTGTAGCGGACTATAATGATGCTATACAGATGAATAAAGTAATAAAAAACTAACTTCCTTTGGTTATTTAAAGAGGCATTTTAAAAAAAATCAACATAGGTTATGATCACAACCAGTTTTGCAATATACTGACTATTTTTTCTCATGTTTTCTATGTTTAAATCAACTTTATACATATGGCCACTAGGTGTCTCCCTTCACTGTGCACAGCTGCTATGGATCCATATTCAGTAGCAGAGAATCCTGTGGGGTGCTTGCATTGTACAGTCAGCTCTCCTGTCACACAGCACCACAACCTCTGTAACCACACAGTGACATTATACTGACTGAATTGTTGTATAACAAAGAGAATTCTCTCCTGGTAAGCTGCAGAGCTGATAACACAGGCCAACAAAAACAACTTTTTTTATGTTTCTTTGATGAAAATATGCAAATATTACTAATTTTGGGTCGAAAAACTCAAATATGCCCACAGAATTGTTTAATTAGCTCTCGTTTTTTAGATACACGCCATGGAAGTATGTGCTGTAGGTAGCGAGAAGCATTCATTACAAGAGTATAAATTGCACACAAATGTCATGTTCAAACTTGAAATATTTCACGGAGAGTGTTTAAAATAGCACAAAATAGCTTTCTTTTTGCTTGTTTATTGAAGTGTACTTCTGGTACATCTGCAAGCATGGAAGCATTCCACTTGCCCTGATATCTTCGTTCCATATTTAAAATATCTTGGTGGAATCGCTCTCCATGCTCATCGCTTACTGCACCACAATTGTCCGGGAAGAAATCCAGATGAGAGTCAAGAAAGTGTATTTTTAATGACATGTTGCAGCCTTATTAGGCTGCGTTCACACTACGTATATTTCAGTCAGTATATGTATATTTCAGTCAGTATATTTCAGTCAGTATTGTGGTCCTCATACTGCAACCAAAACCAGGAGTGGATTAAAAACACAGAAAGGATCTGTTCACACAATGTTGAAATTGAGTGGATGGCCAAATATTTGCTGTTATTTTAGAACAACGGCTGTTATATTGAAATAATGGCAGTTATTTATTGTTATATGGCGGCCATCCACTCAATTTCAACATTGTGTGAACAGATCCTTTCTGTGTTTTTAATCCACTCCTGGTTTTGGTTTTCAATACTGACTGAAATATACGTAGTGTGAACGCAGCCTAATTTATGATACTTCGTAAGAAGGTTATTTACAATATCAACATAGTTATCAACTCGTCTGTTTCCCAAGAAGCCACGTACAACATCTCTGAAGGCTTGCCATGCCGCCTTCTCATTGCCTTGTAGGATCTCGTCAAAGTTTCCATCCCTAAGTAGGTCACGAATTAAAAATTTCCCTGATAATTCCTGCATAATCATAAATGACCTGTATCTCAGAAACAAGAGCTAAAAATGACTTTTAAGTAACATATTCGTTTTTAGGTTGCTAAAATTATTACAAACCAGCTATTTTCATTTCAGAAACATTTTCACTGTTGGCCAGTGTAATATAATTAGCAAAAGGTAATTGCCCTCAGTTGATATACAACCTGCATGATGAACTGGCGTCTTTCTTTGTGCGACAGCGCACAAAGGATTGGGACTTCCTGTGTTCAGTCTCTTTTTTTGAACAGAGAAAAGACCTAATATCAGCACAGGGGGAGCCTGAAGCACAGTTTGGCCGTATGTATAGCGATAAAAACTGTAAATATACTGACTAGGGATGGTCCGAACCTGCCGAGGTTCGGGTTTCGTATGAAGCCGAACGCTCGGCAGCAAACTCCTGCTGTCTGCCCGCTCCGTGGAGCGGGCGGATCCAGCGGGAGAAATGCCTGGAAAACTGGGATACAGCCTATCGCTATGGCTGTATCCCAGTTTTCCAGGCGGTCCTCCCGCTGGATCCGCCCGCTCCACGGAGCTGGCAGACAGCGGGAATCATTACCGAGGGTTCGGGTTCGTACGAACCCGAACCGAACTCGGTTCGTACCATCCCTAATACTGACCACAGTAAGACCTGGGATAACTAAAATAAATAAAATATCACTTTTATTTTGGCTGTATAAGAACCAATATCAGTGGCCAAAACACTAGACAACCAATATTGTGAAGTGGAAGTGTTGTGCACTCTAAGCTGGGGACCATAAATCTCACCCTGCCTTTTGGCCCCAACCATGGTGACAATCCCTATACTCCACCATTTTATCAGTTATTTCAGTTATCCTAGGTCTTACTGTGGTAAGTACATTTACAGAATTCAAGATTTTCCCAGTCACCACTGGGACCAAACTATCCTGGGTTCTGGATCCTGATATTAGTCCTTGTCTGTACAGCCCATATCTATAACATTGATTTAAACATTGAATAAATAACAAATATATCGCAAAACTGCTTGTGATCACAACACCTGTTGATTTCTTAAAAAAAGAAAACGCAACAGGTACTCTTTAAAGGGGTACTCCAGCAAAAATCAATTTTCTTTTTAGAAAGTTTTATAGATTTGTAATTTACTTCTATTTAAAAATCTGCAGTCTTCCCATACTTATCAGCTGCTGTATGTCCTACAGGAAGTGGTCTATTCTTTCCAGTCTGACACTGCTCTCTGCTGCCACCTCTGTCCATGTCAGGAACTGTCCAGAGCAAGTAGCAAATCACCATAGAAAACCTCTCCTGCTCTGGACAGCAGAGAGCACTGTGTCAGACACCACTTCCTGCAGGACATACAACAGCTGATAAGTACTCGAAGACTGGAGATTTTTAAATAGAAGTAAATTACAAATCTATATAACTTTCTGAAATCAGTTGATGTGAAAAATTAAGATTTTGGCTGGACAACCCCTTTAATGGTGTTAAATCTTGGGCTGATCCCATAGTTTTCCAATGACTGGTAACTCTGGATACGATGGTGACACTTATATCTCTTTACACTGAAAATATAACCCTTCACTTTTTCATTTCTATTTTTTATTTTTTACTTTAAAAGTCAAAATAAAAAATAAAAAATTTCTAAACGAATACTATTTATTTGGCGCCGGGGATGGTAATGATTTCTGTCGCTGCTCATACAATTTCTCTGGATTTATGATAGCTATAAAATGTGATAACTGAATGTGAAAATGTTTTCCTATGAAGGGCTATCGGCTTCTAGAAAAACACAATGTCTGGAAGGAGCGCCTCCGCTGTTGCTCTTGGCATGGCCGTCGGCGCTGTGTGCCTCGTTGCTTTTGTGATCCCTGGCAGGCTCGCACATTGTGATGCTGTTATTATATACAGTGTGATGGAACGGATGAAGGAAAGGGATGGACTAGGGGCTAAAATAGAAAGAGACGTCGTTTTCTTCTTTGCTCGGGGTTTGGACGTGATGATGGACGGGGATTGGAGCAAACTAATGTTTACAGAACTACTCGTCTATTGTCTTAGCTACCAAGCCATGTATTCTCTTAAGATCTATTAAAGGGACTTTCCCAAACTACTGAGGGCATAGGAGAACATTCTGGAAGCCATTTAAAAATGACGCAAACCAGGGATGTGGTACCTTTGCCCCCCCCCCCAGCTGTTGCAAAACTACAATTTCCATCATGCCTGGACAGCCAAAGCTAAAGGTTTGATAGGAGTACATAAGAACATTCATGTATTCAGAATAGAGCGTTGGAGTCAGTGACCTGGAATGACCCCTAAAAATGGCGGCTTCTCTCCCAAAGAACAAAAAAATCTGATAAAACCCAACATGCCCAATCCTTCTCTTCCGCAACAGTAAGCGATATTTACATTTACCATATAATGCTGCATTTACACGGAACGATTATCGTTCGCATTTGAGCGATAATTGGCTCGTGTAAACACAGCGAACAAACAAGCGACGAGCGAGAAATCGTTCATTTTGATCTTTCATTATGTTCTCAAATCGCCGTTGGCCGTTGGCTAAAAAGTTCGTAGATCGTTTTGTGTAAACAGTCTTTCACCGATTCACCCTATGTGTGAGATGGGATTAAGCGATCTTAAAACGATCGCAATAACGAATTTTCCAAACGATATATATTGTTCCGTCTAAACGCTGATCGTTATAAAAAACACATTGTTACTTCGAAATCGTTAATCGTTCGATTAGGCGAATTTTCGGTCGTGATGGTGCGTTTACACAGACAGATTAATCTGACAGATTTTTGAAGCCAAAGTCAGGAATGGATTTGAAAGGAAGAGAAATCTTAGCCTTTTCTTTATGATTTGTTCCTTGTTTATAGTCTGTTCCTGGCTTTGGCTTCAAGAATCTATCAGATAAATCTGTCTGTGTAAACGCACCATTAGTTTTGATCGTTATTACGATCGTTGCTACAATCGTTTACTCCATCTGATCTCAGCAAATGAATGAACAATGTGCAATTACACTGAACAATTAGTGAATGAATGTGGAATTACAGCGAACGATCAGCGAATGTTTAACAGCGATTTTAGGGCCAGATGTAGATCAACGATCAGCGGCACACAAATGATTTTTCGATCAGGGCACAATAATCGTCCTGTGTAATAGGGCCCTTATAGTCCAGGGGCCCCAATAAAGATAAAGCAATTGGCCGGTCTCACAACACACACAAGTGAATAGCCACAAAAGGTATTCCGGCACCTATGAGCAATGAAGAGAGAAAAGAGCTGGGGTCCTCTAGTCTAACACAATGGTTGTGTGTGAATTGGAGAGATGCAACGAGACATGGGCTGGTCTGTCTGTGTCCCAATGGATAGAGGTCACACAGGATGGTACTGGGGGTCACACATGAGCTAAGCTCGTCTATACTTTATTAGATAGACTTGGCTAGATGATGTCCGAAGGTTCCAACCCACCTAAGAAAAGTGACAACTGGATGGAAACCACAAAAACACTCTGAACTCCCCTAACGGCGCGAGGGCGTAAATGAACATCATCCGTTGTTAAGGTGTTAAAGACCAAGCCAATTTTTGGTTTTGGCCTTTCACTTTTTCCTTTTCATATATATATATATAATATATACATATTTTTTTTTTATTTTGAGGCCTGTCACGTTTACCTTGTTCACCCTATATTAAAACTGGCCTATTATGTATGTTCCTCAAGTCAGTGCGATTACAACAATAGGCAAATGGTATACAGTGGCTTTTATTTTATTTGACGGCTTTTAAAAAAATTCAAACCTTTTTTAAAAAAACTACATTTTAAAATTGTGTTAAAACTCGCTCTATTCCCATCCTTAGGCTATGTTCACACTACCTATGAGACCGGCCATTCCGTGACCCGGCCGGGTCACGGAACAGCCGGTCTCTGCCCGGATCATCTCGGCCGGCACTTAAGTACTTAAGCATCAGCACGCGTCCGCATCAGAACCTCCCACAGCACACAATGAAGCAAGCGGCCGGAGCCGCTCGCTTCATTGTGTGAACTGACAGGGTTTCCTACGGCCGCAATTCATTGAATGTCAGTTATTTGCGGGTCCGTGCGGGATCCCGGCCGGAGCGTATACACAGTGTATACGCTCCGGCCGGGATCACATAGAAATGTAGGCAATGTTCCACGCTACATAAAGTATGGCCATTGTTGCCGATGGCAACAACGGCTGTACTTTTACGTAATGTGAACATAGCCTTATAGCGCTTTTATTTTTTGGTCTATGGGGCTGTGTAAGGTGTCATTTTTTGCGGGATGTATACTTTCTATTGGTACCTTGATTGCGTATATGTAACTTTTTGATTACTTGAAATTACAATATATCTAGATTTGACATAACCAAAAATACTGACATACGCCAATAATACTGCAGAAGATTCTGTTTTTCTTTTTAATTATTATTTTTATTTATTAAATGGGAAAAGAGGGGTGATTTAAACTTTTATTAATGAAAATGCAGAAATTTGAAGTTCCCCTGGGGGACTTCTTTGAAAACTGCATTGACCTCTCATAGAGATCAGTGCAGTACATATGTACTGCATTGATCTATAAGATCAGTGTTAGATTGCCATGGGCTGCTGGAGGCAATCTGTCTAATAGATCACCACCGATTAGGTTTTTTAAACCATTTAAAAGGTGCTGTCAATTTTGATTGTGGAATTAAAGTGGTTAATTAGCAATTTACTTCTATTTAAAGGAACCAATCACGCCGAAAATCCATCCCAGAGGGGCGTGATTGAGAGGTCTG